>NC_043005.1:100940966-100983466 GCF_006345805.1 Octopus sinensis | reverse complement strand
TGGCTACTTCTGACAGGTTAATCATGAAATAACTGAAATATTTCCCAGTTTTCAAAACTTGTAATTTTATAGCCTGAGGTATTTTTTTTTTTTTAAATTCATTCAAAGTAACAGATTTGTTTTTACCATATTGCAGCTAATTGTAACAGTTTAGAACTATTTGATTTTGATATATTTTTAGCATTTTCTTTTTTCTTTTGTTTTTCCCTTAATTTCAGGTTTCTTTCTAACATTAGAAATAATTGAGTCGTTAATTACTAATTGTCAGTACTTTCCTTAAGTATTCATTTTGTACCACTCTCTCTTCTTTCATTTGCTGGGATTTAATTTGTGGTCATTATCAAAAAGATGAGATTTCTGTAGCTGAAAGATATATGATTAGTTGAGGGAGTAATTTTCAGGTGAAATAATTAGTTACTACTCACAGTTAGCCTTAAAGCTGTACAATAGCATCTTTACCTGTTTTTTTTTTTTTTTTTTTTTTTTTTGAAAGAGATACACTTTGATATGTCTTAATTTAATGGTGGAATGAACTTTTTGACATGTTTATACCTTCTTTATGATTCCAAGCAGAAACTCCAATTGGACTATTCATAGGATTTTCGAATATAGAACCACCATATTATGGTTCAAGGTACAAAATCAATTAATTTCTGACTTTAGCACACAAAATCTCACGTATTTCAAAGAGTTGTTATTGTCAAGAAATTATCGCTCAACATACTACTCTTTTGTTTTTCTGTCAATTCTGAGATTTGAACTCAGAACATACAGGCATCTAAATAAATGCTTCAAGATGTTTTAGTCTGGTGCTTATCATTTCTTCCATACCACGAGACTTACCACAAGAATAATTGTTACAAATTTTGATGCAAGGTCAACAGTTTTACTCTTTTACTCTTTTACTTGTTTAAGTAAATTTGACTGTTGCCATGCTGGAGCACCACCTTTAGTGGAGCAAACCAACCCCAGGACTTATTCTTTGTAAGCCTAGTACTTATTCTATTGGTCTCATTTGCTGAAGCACTAAGTTACGGGGACGTAAACACACCAGCATCAGTTGTCAAGTGATGTTGGGGGGACAAACACAAACACACAAACATATACACATACGTACATATATATATATATATATATATACACACATATATATACGACGGGCTTCTTTCAGTTTCCGTCTACCAAATCCACTCACAAGGCTTTGGTCTGCCCGAGGCTATAGTAGAAGACACTTGCCCAAGGTGCCATGCAATGGGACTGATCCTGGAACCATGGGGTTGGTAAGCAAGCTACATACCACACAGCCACTCCTACACCTTAAGATCAGTGCTTGACTGCACTTTATTTTATAGACCCCAAAAGGATAACAGGTAAAGTTGACTTTGGCAGGATTTGAACTCAAAATGTGAAGTGTTGAAACTAATTTTGCTAAGCATTTTGTCTAATGTATTAATGATTCTGCCTGACCACCACAATGATAATTAATAACTGGTTGTTATTATTCGTGCCACCGATGACGGGGTCAGAATTGATCCCTATGCATGGGTGAAGAATTTCCTAAAAACACTACACTGAGTTTATAGGTCATTCAGTATTTGGATGTCCACTGGTACTAGTTATAATATCAACAACAGCATAGTTAATAACTATTTCTAGGTTAAGCTGTGGCCTCTTCATTTTAGAGTTACAGACCTGTACTGTCAAGGAGAAACACCATATTGATTGTTGCAAACCCATGACTCAGGAGTCTCCTGCTGTGTCACTTAAACTTTGAGTACCGTTTGTGTGTGTGTGTGTGTGCTTGTATGTTGATATATATATGTACATTTATAAACCATGACATTCAAATATGTATTACATAACAATATATATGTCTTGCAAACAACTTGCACATGCAAGTGATACCAGTCATAAACTCCGCATACTGGAAGCCATCAGGAGAAAATGCACACCATTTCGGGGCCTACCTCTCCAACGGCATCAATGCGCACCGGCCCCTCTCAATGATATTAGGCCCCGCTTGCTAGATTAGCTGGTTATCAAATAAAGCTCAATATTCTTCTAGCCATTGCTCATCATCTCTTTTTAACCAAATCCAGTGGCTAGCCTTCTCCACTGTAGATTGGATATCAGTCATGGTGGTATTGACTTTACGATGAGTTAGGCCTAACGATAACAACCGTCGTCTCAGACTGTGCCCAACAGATCCTCTACATCCGACTTCGATTGTTTTCAATTCCCATACTCCAGACAGGCAGTGTGTTGTGTTCTTGAGCAAGACACACCATTTCACATTGATCCTGTCGACTCAACTGCTAAAATGAATAACCTCACAACAGACCAATGTTTTGTTAAGGAAGAATATTGGCCTGCAACCTAGCCTGTTGGGTGGCATTTTTGGAAAGCTACAACAACGTGAAGAAGTGCATTGTGATCAGCAGTGTATAACAACATCCAGTACGATGGTCAATATAGTGGTATTTGTATATATGCCCCAGAGATGGAAATACTCCAATTCTATAAAGCTAAAAATTGCAAACAAGGTACATGTGCCGGTGGCATATAAAAAGCACCCACTACATTCTCAGAGTGGTTGAGCTGTTCAAGAATTTGGAGCTGGAGATCTCCATTCCCAGCGACTTCGAGGGCCACCTCCCAGTGGTGTCGGGCATCAACGAAGAGCCAACGACTATAACAAGACAACCAAATTTTTTTCTTTTTTTCCCAAGGTCTGGGGTCTCCGCCCCTAAGCCCTAGACCATCATCTAATCACCCTTACCCATCTTGTTGCTTAACAACAACAACAACAACAGAGTGGTTGGCGTTAGGAAAGGCATCCAGCTGTAGAAACCTTGCCAGATCAGATTGGAGCCTGGTGCAGCTTTCTGGCTTGCCAGTCTGCAGTCAAATCTTGAACCATGTAGTTGGGAAGCAAACAAGGACGGACAAAGGGATTAAGTCAATTACACCGACTCCAGTGCATAACTGGTACTTATTTTATCAACCCCAAAAGGATGAAAGGCAAAGTCGACCTTGGTGGAATTTGAACTCAGAATGTAAAGATGGGCGAAATGCTTCTAGGCAGTTTGCTGTCCATGCTAATGGTTCTGCCAGCTTGCCAATGCTTCTTTTATCTTATATACACGTATTGCTTACAAGTAATGTTTGTTGCCACTTCAATGTGGCTGTTCCGTTCCAATGGACATTGCTGTGATCTTTTAACTCCAAGAGGACTTTGCTGTTCACTTATCTATTCTTCTTTTATTCTGTGTACTGCACTTTTGGCTATGACTGTGGTCTTTCTTGGCTTGAATTATTGCTGCTTTCTGTCCCTTCTTTTACCTGTTTCCGATGAGTTGAACGGTAGAACAGTTAGCATGACAGAAAAAAAATGCTTTCTGGCATTTCTTCCAGTTTTATGTTCTTGAGTTCAAATTCCACCAAGGTCATCTTCACCTTTCATTCTTTCAGGATCAATAAAGCAAGTACCGGTTGAGCCCTGCAGCTGATATGATTGACTGGTGTCTTCCCCGAAAAATTTCAGGCATTGTGCCTATTTTAGAAAAAAATATTGTTATTATTCCCAGGAAGGCAGTAAACTGCAGAATTGCAAGAACATTGGGAAAATGCTTTATGTTCTGTTGGGGGTTGTTGTCTTTCATCTTGTGCCGTTAATAGAAAGGATTATTATTATCATTATCATTATTATTATTATCATTATTAAAATCGCTGTCTTCCATACATACCAGCTTGTCCTTTTGTAGGTGCCACATAAAAGGCACCTGTGCCAATACTGCACAGACACACCCATGCCAGTGGCATGCAAAAAACACCCAGAACATGCTGTAAGGTTGTCGGTGTTAGAAAAGTCATCCAGCCATAGAAAACATACCACAACAGACGACCAGAGTCTGGACAGCTCCCCAGCTAGCGAGCTCCATGCAAAACTATCCAACCCATGCCAGCATGGAAAACGGATGATAAACGACAACGACAATAACGACGATGATGACTCTCCCTCTATGTTTTTCTACTTCATATTTTTGCATTTGTATTGAACATTAAAAAACCCCTACCTTAATTTTCTGTTCTTCAATGTGTTCCCCAATTTGAAATTAAATTGTTGGAATTTATATGTTTGTCATTTTAGGTTCGTATAACACTAATTTGCCATTAAATTATATTTTTTAGAGAATCAGATATCAGACAAGAATTTCAGACTTTTTTTTTAATTCTTTGGTTTCTGGTGAAATACAAGGAACCTATTCCAACAACTGTTTTACTGCCTTCCACATGTCATCTTCCACTATCAGTAACTTGTTTTCTTTTAATATATTTCAGGGTTCGTATTCCAGCAAAGAATGTCTACTATTACCGTTGTCCTGACCATAGGAAGAATTATGTAATGTCTTTTTTGTTTTGTTTCGACAAAGAATATGACATTTACCAGTTCTCCTATTGTTTCCCTTACACTTACACCAAACTCCAGAATTACTTGGATTCAGTTGAGAAGAAGTATTCCGACATTTTCACCAGAGAGCTGCTCTGTCTTACTGTGGTATGTACAACTACTACTACTACTACTACTACTACTACTACTACTACTACTACTACTATTATTACTACTACTACTACTATACTACTACTACTACTACTGCTGCTGCTACTACTACTACTACTATTATTACTACTACTACTGCTGCTGCTGCTGGTATTGTTTCTCTGTGATGGTATCAGGGTTTGGGTAGAATGTGGTGCTGAAACTGGGAGTCAGTCAGGCAGCATAGGCATCAGCCACGTTTGGATGGTACTTTTTCCGTTTTACCAGCAGAGAAGCCAATCGGGGCAGGTGGGGCTGGCATTGATTTTGATAGATTGAGGCTTTCTGCCAATTCTCGGGTTGTGCAATGTGGGTTATTCTCAATTAATGACTTGATTTGGTCATCATCTGTAGTGGATGGTCTACCTGATCGCTCTTTATCAATAAGGCTACAATCTCCAGCTCGGAACCTTGCGATCCACTTCTGTACAGTTCTTTCGGATAAAGAAACATCATTGTAAACTGTGCATATTTCTTTGGTTACTTGTGAGGCATTTTTCCCCTTACAGAAAAAGAAAAGCATCAAGTGCCGAAAATGAACTTTCTTATCTTCCATTTTAAAGGGTTACAGAATTAAAACAGGTTATAGAAACATAAACCTTCTTCCACGAAAAGATAGCTTAAACTGTGCTCTAAATGGAGGTGTAGTCAAATCCTATTTTATGGACTCAACCATCTTCTAAAATAAGTCGAAAAGAAAGCTACTATAAATCGGCACGAACTTTCCGGACAACCCAATACAATGGTGTTATCTGCCAAGAGTAGGGAAACAAATGGTAGAAGCAGCAAAATGCTGTTACAGAGCATGCCCCCCCTCCCATACTACTACTACTGCTGCTGCTGCTGCTGCTGCTGCTTAATATCATTTATGAAGTAACTTTAGCTCTGCAGCAAAAAACAAAAATATGAAAAATAAAGATTTGGTGGTAGTGTAGAGACAATATCATATTTTGTAAATATTTTACCAGAAGTGCCATCACTATTGTCCTTTTACATTCATCTCCTGACTGTCTTCCAACCACGCATTACTTTCTTTTTCTGTTCAGTTTCCTTAAGATGATTCGGTAAGTGCCTGTGAAAATGTATTGCATCAGTGTGTCTGCATGTGTGTGTGTGTGTGTGGGGGGTATTTATGTGTGTATGCATAAAATATATACACGCACGCTGTGGATCTGTATCAGTACTGTGGCGACTGATTTTAGTCAATCAGATCAATCTTAGTATTTAATTTTAAGTCCGGTGGTTCTCTTAATGTCTCTTTCTGTTGAGCTTCTAACTTTACAGGACATAAAAAAAGACATCTTTTAAAGTGATATCAATAGAAAGGGAATCTTATAGAGAACTCATATAAATATACACCAGTACATCTCTCTCTCTTTCTGCCTCACTCTCTTTTTCTCTCTCTCTTTCTCTTATTTCTTTATTGCTCACAAGGGGCTAAACACAGAGGGGACAAACAAGGACAGACATAGGTATTAAGTCGATTACATTGACCCCAGTGTGTAACTGGTACTTAATTTATCGACCCCGAAAGGATGAAAGGCAAAGTCGACCTTGTCTGAATTTGAACTCAGAACATAATAGCAGACAAAATATGGCTAAGCATTTCGCCCGGCATGCTAACGTTTCTGCCAGCTCGCTGCCTTGTGCCCTCTCTTTCCTTATCTGTCTATCTATCTGTCTATCTGTCTGTCTTTCTGTCTGTTTATAGATAGATAGATAGATAGATGTGTGGTAAGAAGTTAGCTTCCTAACCACATGGTTTTGGGTTCAGTCTCACTGTGTAACACATTCAGTAAGCGTCATCTACTTTAGCCCCAGACCAACCAAAACTTTTTGAGTGGATTTAGTAGATGGAAAATGAAAGAAGCCTGTCATATGTGTGTGTGTGTGTGTGTGTGTGTGTGTGTGTATGCTGTGCATCTTTGTAGTTGTGTTTGTCCCCACCACCGCTTGACAACCAGTCCTGGCTGATTTACATCTCCGTAACTTAGTGCTCTGGCAAAAAGTGACTGACAGAATAAATATCAGGCTTCAAAAAAATAAGTACTGGGCTTAATTTGTATGACTAAACCCTTCTGGGCAGTGCCCCAACATGGCTGCAGTCCAATGAGTGGAACAAGGAAAAGATAAAAGATAACAGTTAATATGAATACACACACGCACACACACACTCATACATACATGGTGAGCTTCTGAACAATTTCTTATTTCTTTACTACCCACAAGGGGCTACACACAGAGGGGACAAACAAGGACAGACAAATGGATTAAGTCGATTATATCGACCCCAGTGCGTAACTGGTACTTATTTAATTGACCCCAAAAGGATGAAAAACAAAGTCGACCTCGGCGGAATTTGAACTCAGAATGTAGTGGCAGGCAAAATACCGCTTAGCATTTCACCTGGCGTGCTAATGTTTCTGCCGACTCTCCACTCATCTGAACAGTTTCACTCACAAGGCATTAGTCAGAGTGTATAGGAGAAGATGCTTGTCTGAGATGCTATGCAGTGGGCTTGAGCCTAAAGCTATGTGTTTGTGAAGTAAACGTCTTAACAATATAGCTATATTTGTACACACACACACATACACAATGGTAAAACCCCCTTGTTTGTGGTTATCAACAATGAGAAGCCCTCAGCAAATCTCAAATTCAGAGAAATTCTAACTGATGTTTATGACAGACTAACTTAAAAGCCACCTTATCGGAAAGCTTTAAGCTAGCTCCTGTGGAGGGCTCTTCTTTGGGTCTTGGGCCCAATAATGACACTCCATGCATTGAGGACATTTTAAGTTTTATTAAACTTGAACAATATTTTTCAAGCAATGAACAATTTTCATCAAAACTATGATATAATTTGTTGACTTGGAACTTATTGCAAAGCTGCATGATAAAGAACACTTTTTTGTTTTCCCATTTGAGTTGGGATCAGTACTCTCTCCTTCTGTTGATTGTTTTCAACCATCACCACCACCAGTACTACCACTATCACCACCACAACTGCCATACACACACCATTCAGACTTCTGATATCACCACCATCAACACCTTTGACTTTGCTACCTTCCCCTCCACCACACTCATCACTGTCTTCCACATCCTTTACTTTCACTGTCATGCTTGACCGCCTCAGCTACCACCACCACCACCACTACCATGTTCCAAATGGCAACGTATTGAATCAGAAAGCATTGATACAACACTAAAGTGATGTATGTATGAAATGCTAATAGCATACTTACCATTTTGATTCTGAAAAGACAGAAGCATGGAAGTGCTACAAAAAGAAGCTTGTGAATGTGGAGAATACATGGGAGCAAGGAAATCTATTCCAAGTGGACTGAATGGATGAACTTATCATTCAGAGGTAGAGAAAGTGCTTGGTTTATCACAAATTCTGTGGAGATGCTTAAAATGTCAGGCAGAGCAGGTACAAACTAGTCCCATGCATAGACAGTCAGGTGTAGTACAGGAATGCACTATACTCCATGACTGGAATAGCATCAGTTAATTTGAAGGCAAAGGAGATGCATTGCAAAGAGGAAGTTCCAGACACATCAAGTTGATGGACCAGGTTCTGTAAGTCACTGAACGACCTATAAGCACAATCATCACCGTTTAACATCTGCTTTCCATGCTAGCATGGGTTGGATGATTTGACTGAGATCTGGCGAACCAGATGGCTGCACCTGACTCCAATCTGATCTGGTAGAGTTTCTACAGCTGGATGCCCTTCCTAATGCCAACCACTCCGAGAGTGTAGTGGGTGCTTTTATGTGCCACCGGCACATTTATGGATGTGTGTGTGGATACATATATATATATATATATATATATATATATATATATATATATATATATATACATAATTATAATTAGGGCTCAGCTAACTGCCCCACCACACACCGAATCTAGAAATAGGAGCCAAAATTCCCCTTCTGCTACTATAAGAATAGTAGTAGCAAAGGAATTTCAACTCCGACTTCCAAACCCTGTGCATGGTGAAGCAATCAGCTGAATCCCAATTATAATTATGTGGATAATTTTACCTAAAAAGGTTATTTTAACGTACCGATCTACTTGGTAAAATTATTAATTAACTGATTAATTAATTAATTAATTTAATTAGGAAACTAATTAGCCTAGATGAAGCACAGTTTGGCTTGCTGCAAAGAAGTACTACTGATGCCATTTTCCTAATGAAGTACTTAGGTAGACGTAAGCTGTTAGTCTTAGCATTCCTAGACTTGGAAAAGGCCGTTGGTAGGGTCCAACACTCTCTGATCTGATGAAGCTAGGTAGGAAATGACTTGTAAGGGATGTACAAGCTATATAAACTGAAATGCTTTGAGGAAGGTGAGAATCAGCAATTAGTTCAGTGATGAATTTAGCCTGCAGAGGAAGGTACAAGGACTCGATTCTCAGTCCCCTTCTGTTTGTTACAGAGCTCCAGGTCATAACAGATGAGTTTAAAACCAGCTGTACATGGGAGATGCTGATGACTTAATTCTCATAGACATAGGAATGGCTGTGTGGTAAGTAGCTTGCTTATGAACCACATGGTTCTGGGTTCAGTCCCACTGTGTGGGACCTTGGGTAAGTGTCTTCTACTATAGCCTCGGGCCGACCAAAGCCTTGTGAGTGGATTTGGTAGACTGAAACTGAAAGAAGCCTGTCGTATATATGTATATATATATGTATGTGTGTGTATATGTTTGTGTGTCTGTGTTTGTCCCCCCCAACATCGCTTGACAACCAATGCTGGTGTGTTTACGTCCCCGTAACTTAGCGTATCGGCAAAAGAGACCGATAGATTAAGTACTAGGCTTACAAAGAATAAGTCCTGGGGTCGATTTTCTCGGCTAAAGGCGGTGCTCCAGCATGGCCACAGTCAAATGACTGAAGCAAGTAAAAGAGTAAAAGAGTACAATTTGACCAACAGTAGAATCCGAGAAGAAATATCAAACCTGGAAGCAAAACCAAGAAATGAAGACTAAGGTATTGGTAAGTTGGAAAGAAGATAGGTTCTTGATACCGTTACGGAAGTTGCCATGCCTAATGTGCAGAAATGAAGTGGGTAGACATTGCAGAAGGTGTACTCAGTGTAAAGAAGGGACGCACAAGATATGAAGTGGAATCAGTGAAGGGCTAACAGTGAAGATAGATTTTGTATGCAGCAGAAGCACAGGGGCAATAAGCACTGTGTAAGTGGTGAAGAATTATTTCAGGACATTGAACCTCACACAGAGAATAACAAAGAAGATTAGCAACAATCACCTGTGCAAAGATAATCTATTACACAGTAAAAATATTGAAAGTGTCTTTGACTTGTTATGAGGGAGGCTGGGAAGCATCTGTATTTGGGTCCTTTGCTCAATAGTCCTGGCTGCCTCCCCTGCTTCTTATTTCTTTATTGCCCACAAGGGGCTAAACATAGAGGGGACAAACAAGGACAGACAAAGGGATTTAGTTAATTACATCGACCCTTGTATGTAACTGGTACTTAATTTATCGACTCCAAAAGGATGAAAGGCGAAGTTGACCTCTGCAGAATTTGAACTCAGAACGTAGCGGCAGACAAAATGCCTATTTCTTTACTACTCACAAGGGGCTAAACACAGAGGGGACAAACAAGGACAGACAAACGGATTAAGTCGATTATATCGACTCCAGTGTTTCATTGGTACTTATTTAATCGACCCCGAAAGGATGAAAGGCAAAGTCGGCCTCGGCGGAATTTGAACTCAGAACGTAACGGCAGATGAAATACTGCTAAGCATTTCACCCGGCGTGCTAACGTTTCTGCCAGCTCACCTCCTCTGCTTCTTAATACTCCCAAACCCCTAACATATATCTCTATTTCTCTCTTTTACTCTCTCGTCTCTCTCACTCTCTCTCTCACATCTCACTCTCTCACTCTCTCTCCTACTGGTGTAGCTAAGGATGTCATGCTCACTCCCTCTACCACCCTCTGACATCATTCGTCCTGCTACCTCCATCACATTCTCACTTTACTCAACCTCCTGTCCCATCTCAATCTACTTATTTACTCTTCTGCTCAGTCACATTGTCTTGACTGAATGTCAACATCAAAGAGTAGTGAGAACTTTTCAGTGTTGTATGGTAAAATGCAGCCATCACTTTCTGTAAAATGGTTAGAAAATAACTGAAGATGACTCTTTAGTTTTACTGAGGTCATGACAACCTCTTTAGTACTGGTGCCACAAGAAAATGTACCATGTACATTCTGTGAAGTGGTTGGTGAGATCATAGAAAAGAAGCTAGAAAGTAAATTTACAAATGTGACATGAGGATCTTTTCAGTTTGAACAGCAGTTTTTTTCTAGCGGTGTCATATGAAATTGTCACCCATAATTATGGCCCTAGTATCAATCTATTGCATTTCAATCAATTTTAGGGTTAGGGTTGGTTAGTGTTAGGGGTGGGGTGAAGGGTATCTTTTTTCTTCACAAATGTAAATAAACCCAATCTTTTTCTTAAACGAGAGACATATTCATACGGCACAGAATGTTTTTACCTCAATAGACATCAGTGATTGGTTGAAATTGCAGAAATTGAAGAAAAACAACAAATATCTTACAAACAATAGAATTTTCACAATAAGGCTAAAAGAAAAAGATATTTTAAAACACATCCTACCAGAATACGAAGTTTAAAATTTTTTAGTTACCTAGAAAAAACTGCCGTTGAAACCGAAAAGATCCAGACATGATCCTCCAACCCATTTAGGAAAGCAATAACTATGAATAAAATCTGACTCAACTGTGATGACCCATCCAATCTATGGCAGCAGTGAAAGTAGACATAAGATGGTGATGGTGATCAAACCAAATGGAGTGGTTGTAGGGGGGACAATATCAAAATGATTACTATTGCACATAGGCACAGGAGTGGCTGTGTGATAAGTAGCTTGCTTATGAACCACATGGTTCCAGGTTCAGTCCCACTGTGTGGCACCTTGGGCAAGTGTCTTCTGCTATAGCCTCGGGCTGACCAAAGCCTTGTGAGTGGATTTGGTGGATGGAAACTACAAGAAGCCTGTCGTATATATGTGTATGTGTATATATATATATATATGTGTGTGTGTATGTATGCATGTGTGTGCCTATGTTTGTGCATCTGTGTTTGTCTCCCCAACATTGCTTGACAACTGATGCTGGTGTGTTTACGTCCCTGTAACTTAGCAGCTCGGCAAAAGAGACCGATAGAATAAGTACTAGGCTTACAAAGAATAAGTCTTGAGGTCGATTTGCTCGACTAAAGGTGGTGCTCCAGCATGGCTGCAGTCACATGACTGAAACAAGTAAAAGAGTAAAGAGAGAGAGAGAGAGAGAGATACCAGTAGGTTGTTAATTGTTCCAAACCATTTCTCTTATAAGAGCAGAACTTTAATTTATTTTTGTCATATAAAAACAAGTGTGATCTTACTTTTACTTTAAGAGTGTATATTTTGATTAAATCCCATGACAGTTTCTAGAAGTTTCTAAATATGTATAACTGTATAACTTCAACTATAAAACATTTATATAGAAATGATTTTTTTCTCATTAAGATAAAGAGAAATTTCAGTTGTTTTTCTTTTTGCATATTAAACAGAAAGACGTTGATGTCAAAGAATTCATTCTCATTCCTAACTTATTCATCTCAAAATTTGTCATTTTTCTTTCATTCTGCCTTATCTCAAACCAATTTATGATGTGCATATTTTATCTTCACTTCATCTTTCAACTCTTTAATTTTTAGTTTTTGCATTTCTGTTTTAGTGTAGTCTGTTGCATTTATAGATTTGGAATCTGCTTCTTGATAGCTCGCCCTCTAGCTATCCCTGCTTTGGCAGACTTATGACACAAAAGGTCTCATGACCATAACCTACATATTCACAGTTCTACAGATCTTGTCTTCATGAACAGTTTTAATTTGTGGAGTTTTCAGTATTGACTTTCCATTATTCCTGTGAATGTTCCTTAAGAAGTTTGATTCCCAACCACATGGTTCCAGGTTCAGTCCCAATATGCAGCACCTTGTATGGGTTTACTTCAATAGCTTTGTGTTTTTGGGTTGACCAAATCCTTGTGACTGGGTTTGGTAGAAAAAAACTGAATGAAGCCCCTTATATGTGTGTGTGTGTGTGTGTGTGTGTGTTTGTGTGTGTTTGTGTTTGCCCCCCCCCCACCTCTTGATATCCAGTGTTGGTGTGTATAAATCCCTATAACTTAGCGGTTTGGCAAAAGAGATCGATAGAATAAGTACCAGACATAAAAACAAAAGATCTGGGGTTGTTCAGTTTGACTAAAATTTTTCAAAATCGGTGCCCCAGTATGGCCGCAGTCTAAATGACTGAAACAAGTAAAAGGCAAAAGATAAAAGAGAAGGACTCGTTGGAAGTTTGGCTGACATTACATGCAAATCAAGTGGTCGCATGTAAGGCTCCGTTGTTAACTCCTGAAATCTAACCAACCAACATTCAAGAAAGGCTTTTGCTGATTAAACTATATAATAACAGCTCAGTGTTTGGGATTGGTAGGACCTGCAACATGGAACCCTCCTCTCCACTTTCCTGGATTTCATCACTGCTTTATAATAGTGTTTAGTGAATTGACGACTCCATCTGTAATCGGTGTTAGGTTTATTAACTGCTAGAGAGATGAATATCAACTTTGATGTTATTCAAACTGAGAAATCTTAACATAAAGCCTCAAACTCAATATACCAGATTTAGTTGTTGTTGTTGTTGTTGCTGTTGTTGTTGTTGTTGCTGTTGTTGTTGTTGTTTAGCTATTCATTGATCAAAGATACTCGAACCTTTTTAGGTGGCATAGTCTATATAGGATAACATTAAGAAGTGTATTGTCCCCTTCTTCAAGACAGTATGGTGTGTGATATGGCAGAGATATGGTTGCTATTTGTCACAGGTTGAGCAACCAAGTAGAGTGTCCCTTATTTAGTTCTGTGAATTGATGGAAGAAATAGGAACTCTTAAGATATGGTAATGTTGAATTATATCTTTCTTATCACTTTAAAGTGTTATCCCTCTAATTGGAGATGACATTGCTTTTATATTCAGTTTCGGCTATGATTATCACATCTACTCCTCCAAGATTCTCCTAATTGGGTAATTAAGAAAACATTAAATTTATTCATATAAAATCAGTTTGTTCTGTAATTACTTCAATCTGTTCTGGTTAAACATAGTGATGAACAAACCTTTAGCAATCCTCATTAACTGACATCTCTCCAGTCTATTGATTAGACAGCCTTCAGGGAGCTACCATATATTTGTTACGCTAAATCAGCATCAAACCTATTTTCATGCCACACATTCTCCGTTTGGCCAAAGGAGAAACCTCTTTAACTAACCTTAAATACTGTGTTTACTTAAGATCTTTTTCTTCTTTACAAGTAGAAGGAAATAACTTTCATCTACCTTGCAAAATATTGATTGGCTTCTAAGGTGTAAGGCAGAAGAATTTGTTTTTGTTTATTCTCTTTCGAACGATGGGTGGTAGTGGCGGCGAGGAGCTAAGATTTGTTTTGGTGGATGGAACCATAAATGTCAGAAACTGTTATGAAATACAAATAAACAGCATTTGTCTAAAAGGAAAGGAATATTTATTTTAGGTTCTTTCTCTCATGAGAGACTCTAAGATCTATTTTATAATGAAGCCTTCCTGTATCATTCTCCTGTAATTGCTGATACTTGTTAATGTCAAAGCAACAGGAGCAGCTTATAAAAACCTCCCCCTTTTAAACCTTTTCTTAGATCTTGTTCTACATTGAAACTAGCATTATTACCCTAAATCTTCATCTTGAAATATCTTCTTTGTTCTTTTCTACATGTGGAGTTATATTTTATGTTCATATTGAAGAACATATATATTATTTGTTTCTTAATTGGCTTGACACTTGTTAGAATTGTTTGGAGAATTTTCTCTCCATCCTTTAATGTTAGCTTGGGTTGGTTGGTTGGTTGGTTGGATGGTTGGTTGGTTTTAAAAATATCCGTGAAAAAATATATTGTTGATGTGTTTTAGTCTTCATGAAATTTCTGATGTGTTTCACTGTTGCATGCCTTTTACAAAACACTCAGCTTTTGCTATTTTGAGTTTCGTGGGATGATAAGTAGCATATTATGTAGCTTACTGAAAGAAACAGGATTGTAGATATAAATGACAAAGCTGCTGAGAGTATTGAAAAGGAAGTCAGTATAATCACAAAAGTGTGTACAGTTGAAGTCAAAGGCCTTAAACAACAAATTCACTTAATTTTAGTTTAGAGTTGTTGTCAGAACTATAATTAAGAGGATAATTTGAAATTATAGCAATTTATTAGAAATTATTATTTTTTCATTGACTATATTGTCTCATGGTGGAATATGTTGCATTTAGATGTTATATAAGTTTGAGCCAAATGGTCAAAATGATAAATCTGAAGTAAAGCAGAATTATTGAAAATAGTCTCAAGACTAATGTGTGAAAAGTAGCGTACGGTAAGTTAAGAAGATTGGTGGCTATTATATGTATTAACTTCAATGGAAACAGATTTTGCAAACACTTTGTGAGAGAAAGTGAGATGAAATAGATGAAGGAAAAACCGATTATTTTGAGATTAATGTTATAATAAAATCTAGAGAAAGAAGACATGGCTGAGAGTAGATTAATTAAAACAATTAAAGCATAAGAGAGTTTGATATAACACTTATATAAAGATAATAATGATGATGCCACCATCATCACCATCAATAGCATATCTTGATTTTGGCAAGAATGAAAAAAGGTAATTAATGACAGTTTTTAGACCTAGCCATTTAATTGATTTAAGAGTTTGTAAGTTTTAGATTTGCAGCACATTCAGTAATCCTGAGTTCAGTTATTCATACAAGTAATGTGTTGTGATGTCAGTAGAACATTTAAATCTGTATTTTTAGATTAGCTGACTAATAAATTCTGTTTGTAAAGCAATAAGAATGAGTTCAGTATCAAAGAAACATTCTTTAATTATAAATGAATTTTGAAAATTTACAGATTTATCTTAGCCATGCATGTAAAGCTAATACATCACTTAATAAGAATATAGGAAATTTATAATGACAAATGTCGAAAAAGAATGAATGGTATTGAATAATTTAATAGCATTTTGGAAAGAGAGAGCTTAATTAATATTACTTGGAGAAAGAAAGAGAAAGAGTACAGTGCAATTTCATAACTGTACTTTCTGTCACTTTTTCCAAATAATACAAGTTTTACTGACGCACATCACCACTAGTTTCCTTGGATTTGGTTTTAGCTTAATTAATATTAGTTAAAAGTCTGGTTTTACTCACGTCCATGAGTCAAACATTTCGTTGATAGATAAAATGATTTTTTATGGGGACAGAGCGATGAGACAAAACCTGTTGTTCATAATATTGGAGACTAGAAACAAAACCACCATATTTTATGAAATGCTTCAATATATTTACCCTGCGCGTGTAAGTGAAAGCAAGGTATTGTAATCACCTGTCTTTGTCTGTGTGTTTGCAAAATTACTGGGAAATGGCTGAACAGATTTTTACCAAAGTTGGCAGAAATACTCATTGGGTGAGTGGCTCAAAATGATGAAAATTCTATTTGATTATCTCTAACAAAGAAAAAAAAACTGGTAATTGAACTTAAATTTCCTGATAAGCAAGTTGTATTATTTTGTTTACTTTCTTTTTCATATGAACCGAACCTCATTTGTATGTGTATAGTTCATGGTGTACCTATGCACGTAGTCACATGTACATACATGCATATATACATACATACATGCATACAAAAATACATACATAGATATGTGACTGTGTGTGTGTGTATACAGTGATGGATTCAAGAGTTTCGTTTATTCACGACTTGATTTCTTAATTTCGCCAGAGTATAAATATCGATAATAGTGATACTTAAAAAAAAAAAAATTGAACTTAGAAATTTTCTGATAAGCAAGTAGTCATGTTATTTTGTTCACCTTCTTTTTCATATGAATTGACCCTCATCAGCGTGTGTATAGATCATTGTGTACCTATGTGCATAGACACATGTGCATACATACATACATACATATATAAATACATACATACATATGCTACTGTGTGTGTGATTGTGCTTCTGTGTGTGTGTGTGTGTGTGTACACTGATGGATTTGAGGCATTCATTTATTTATGAGTTGATTTCTTAATTTCAGGGAAGTATAAATACCTATAATGGTGATGCTTAAAAGAAAACAAAAAACAAATTAATTCAGTTCAGTTAAAAAGCATGGGTAAGCAACACATTGTAAGCCACACTATAATTTGTGAAAAAAATTATCTGCATGCAGGGTATGCATTGCACCTCTGATAATTTTTCTTTTTTTTTTATTTAATTACAGCTTACTTGAAGTTTTGGGAGAGGACTGCTCATGAGTCTTTTTAGGGTCTCTGAGAGTGGCTAGAGGAAAAAAACAGTTGTTACGACCCAAACTCTGGGCCTGAAAGAGTGGTGGGAGGAAGGGGTGAATTTATACTTAAATGGAAACTTGGCTTGAAGGTCTTTTGCTGAGCAAACTCACCTAATTGCTTCCAAAGGGATATAAAATGGTATTCAACTAAGTAATAGATTAAGTTATTGGTGAGAAAAATTTTAAATGTAGCCATTAAAATGTACTTATGATGGGTTTCCACACAGTTGCACTCAATAGAATATATATATATAATATATATATATATAGGCGTAGGAGTGGCTGTGTGGTAAGTAGCTTGCTTACCAACCACATGGTTCCGGGTTCAGTCCCACTGCGTGGCACCTTGGGCAAGTGTCTTCTACTATAGCCTCGGGCTGACCAAAGCTTTGTGAGTAGATTTGGTAGACGGAAACTGAAAGAAGGCCGTCGTATGTATGTATATATATATATATGTATGTGTATGTGTATATGTTTGTGTGTCTGTGTTTGTCCCCCCAACATTGCTTGACAACCGATGCTGGTGTGTTTACGTCCCCGTAACTTAGCGGTTTGGCTAAAGAGACCGATAGAATAAGTACTAGGCTTACAAAGAATAAGTCCTGGGGTCGACTTGCTCGACTAAAAGGTGGTGCTCCAGCATGGCCACAGTCAAATAACTGAAACAAGTAAAAGAGTAAAAGAGCATATATATTAAAAAAGCAGAAACGCCTGCCCAAGGTGCTGTGTAGTGGACTTGAACCTAAATTGCATAGTTACAAAGCAATTTCTTAATTACACAGCCATGCCTGTACTGATCAGTCGGGCAAAGTTTGAAATGCTTTTGAACTTACAATTCTAGATAAATACTTAATGTAAAGGTCATGATTTCTCTACTTTAGATTTCGCTGTATCATTTTAATAGTTTCACTTCATTTTTCATTTCCTTTTTGCTACAACAACATCTGAGACTGATAGACAAAACAAACTCTAAAATATTGTGACTAATCAATTTGAAGATTAATTAGATTTCAAGTAGTTTATGTGTGTGAAATTTAATTAAATTTGTGCACTAATTTATCACCTCTACATCACAATATCAATTTTTAATTGTCCCAAAGTGATCGGTAGAGCAACTGGAAGCAGCAACATTATGGCTTTGCAATAAAATGATTCCAGTGTTTTCACATTTTGTTTATTTCTAGTTTCTTACATGCTAAATGTACAAAGGTGTATCATTGAGATGCAATCATAGCTGTGCATGTTCTTTTATTCTTTCATACACACATACACATACACACAGTGGAAGCACATGGCCTAGTGGTTAGAGCAGCGGATTCGCGGTCGAGGGATCGCGGGTTTGAATTTCACACCGGGCGATGTGTGTGTTTATGAGCGAAACACCTAGGCTCCATGCGGCTCCGGCAGAATGTAATGGCAAAACTTCTGCTGACTCTTTCGCCACAACTTTCTCTCACTCCTTCCTCCTGCATCTTGCAGCTCACCTGTGACGGACCGGCGTCCCGTCCAGGTGGGTAACCTATACGCCATGGAAATCGAGAAACCGGCCCTTATGAGCCAAGCATGGCTGGAGAAGGAACAAACAAACACACACATACACAAATATAGGAAGAAAGACAGAGCTTGTTTATCTTTGAAGGCATGTGACTAGTGGTTAGAGTGTTAAGCACATGATCAAAAGATTCTTGACTCAATTCCTAGACCAAGTTGCACATTGTTTCCTTGAGCAAGGCACTTCATCTCATATTATTCCAGCCTACACAGCCTAAATGAATACCTAATGACTGCTGCTGCAACCTCCTTTCCTTCAGGTGTCCCCTGCTGGATATCCCACTAAAACAAAGGTAGGGAAACCAGTAAGGTGGATATGTCTGCTTCCATCTGCTTTGGTATCTAAAACTAGCAAAAGCTTGATAAATGCTTCTAAGACTTCCTCAGTCGCAAGAGGAAAATGTAGTTTTATGTCTTTATATTTGTATCATCATCATCGTTTAACGTCCGTTTTCCATGCTGGTATGGGTTGGATGGGTGGACCGGGGTCTGGGAAGCCAGGAGGCTGCACCAGGCTCCAGTCTGATCTGGCAGTGTTTCTACAGCTGGATACCCTTCCTAACGCCAACCACTCCATGAGTGTGGTGGGTGTTTTTTACGTGCCACTGACACAGGTGCCAGGGGAGGCTGGCAACAGCCACGATCGGTTGGTGCTTTTTACGTGCCACCGGCACAGAAGCCAGTCAAGGCAGCGCTGCCATCGACCACTTTCGGATGGCGCTTTTTACATGCCACTGGCACAGGTGTCACAGCTACAATTTCCATTTGATTTTTATTTGAAGTTGATGTACTTGACTCAATAGGTCTCCTCAAGCACAGCAGGTCGCTCTGTAATCCAAGGTAAGCACAGCAGGCCGTCCTGTGATCCAAGGTACTTTGGCTGGGCTGGGGCTGCTATGTGAAGCTGGTGCAGCAAACAGCCATATATATATTTGTGTGTGTGTGTGTGTGTGTGTGTGTATGCATTCTTTATTCTGTCAGTTTCCAGGCAGTTGATTGTTCTCATGCTGGGGTATCATAACATTTATTTTTTTCTTTGATTACCTTTATTTTCTAGTTTTTTACCTTAAAGCTTCACAGTTAAAATCATAACGATTCACTTCTTTAGATCTTTTTTTTTTTGCTTTTTCGGCAATCATAATTAAGACTATGCTGGAGCACTGCCTACAGTTGTTTCACTGTTGTCTTTAACATATATAATAGGTTCCACATTTGTTATTATTTCTATCAATATTCAGCATCACTAATTAATGGATTGATTAATTTTGCTGTGGAGGAGTTGTTGGATATTCCTTAGAATTAATTAGTGAATAAATGTTTTTGTGTGAGGCATATTCAGATCAAATTTGCAATGAGATGTTTCATGAAGCTTGGGCTTGTAAAACTCTAGTGTTTCAAACCAAATTATTATCTTTCTGCCTCATATGTTACTGATTAAAGATGGCAAAAGAAACACAACTGGAATTTACTACAGTCTTTGTCATATATGTAAGGTAAACTGGATTGCCTTACACTGAGCATGTTTAAGTTTTTAGAATTAAAAAAGAAACAAAAATAATATACATTACATACATACATTTATACCTACTTACATACCTACCTACCTACCTATATACATACATACCTACATACAAACACACACACACACACACACATCTTTTACCTTTTACCTGTTTCAGTCATTGGACTGTGGCCATGCTGGGTCACTGCCTTGAAGGGTTTAGACAAACAAATTGACCTGACAGGCTTCTTTCAGTTTCCATCTACCAAATCCACTCACAAGCTTTGGTCAGCCTGGAGCTATAGCAGGAGACACTTGCCCAAGGTGCCACATAGTAGGACTAAATCCAGAACCATTTAGGTGGGAAGCAAGCTGCCCATCACACAACCACACCTGCACATATATATACATATATATATATATATATATATATATATACACACATGCATACACACACACACGCACACACACACATATATATATATATATAAATATATAAATATATATATATATATATATATATATATATATATTATATATATATAGATGAGAAAGTTGGTTTGTGAAAGCACGTGGTTGAATATATAGAAAATAGTAAAAAGTGAAAAAACTACAGAAGGCTTGTTTTAAAAGGTTAAAAAATATATATTTGAGTCAATATGTCTGAAGAATATTATAAATTTTTTTCTTACAATGACCTAGTTTTTGAAGAAATGACCGGTTTCGCGTTTAGCTTTTCAAATTTCTTACATCGTTATGTTTATGTTGAATAGAGTTATCGTTATGTTTATGTTGAGAAGAGTTCTAAATAAGGGGAGGTAATAAGTGATTTATTCCGGTGTAAGGGAGATAATCGCTTAAAATTTTTTGCCTTTCCTTTGGGGTGAATTTCTCTGTATAAGTATGTTGGAATGGTTAAGTCTGGGCTTGTACTTTTCAATGAAGAATGTTTCCTTGTTTAGTCTAATTTGTGTTGGTGTTCCGATAGCACATTGGTAAAATGGAAAGATTAAAAATTGTGGTAGTAGTTTCTTTGCGCATTTCTCAATGTGCTCACTAAAAGGTATCATTCTGTATTCTGGGAATGCAATCTGTTGTCGATGCAGTGTGCATCTACGTCTGAGTGATAGTCCCGTGGATCCCACGTAGTCTTGGTGGCAGCCCGAGCATTTTATGACATAAATTATGTTTTCAGAGGCACAAGTAAAATTAGATTTGATCCTCAATTTCTGTCCCTCTTTGAAGAGGAATTCTGATCCTTCTAGCAGGTTAGGACATGTTGCACAGTTTGATCTACCACATTTTTTTACTTTTGCATCCGTAATTTTAGAAGACAATTTTGCCTTTGTGAGAATCTTTTTAAGCGATTTAGGTTGTTTGTAGCTTTTAATGATTTGGTGTATGTTTAGAATTTCCTTTAATTTGGGGTCCTTATGAAGTATTGGTAAATTCTGGGTGATGATGGTGAAGGCTTCTTTGTTTCTGGGGTTGTATGTGGATATGTAAGGTAGTATTTTCGGGGAAGGTGTGTTGTTGTGTTGAACTTTTCTTAAGGTTTCTATGTTGATTTCTGTTGCACGTCTGATCCCATCCTCTATGAGTTGAGCTGGGTAATGTCTGTCAATTAGGGTGTTTTTGAGTTCTTGCAGTCTAAAGTTCCTGGTATTTTGTTCTGACACTATTGTGCATATCCTTCTTGCAAGGTTGAAGAGGATGTTTGTTTTACTGTGTCTTGGGTGGCATGAATTAAAAAGAAGGTATTGTTTGGCGTCTGTGGCTTTGTAAAAAATGTCTGTTTCTATTTTAAGGTTAATTTTTTTAATTAGTATATCCAAGAATGGGAGCTCCTTTTGGTTGTATTCCATTGTGAACTGTATATTTGGGTTTATGCTGTTCAATAGGTTTTTAAATTTTAGGAGTTTATCTGTGTTTTCATTCCAGAGTATAAAACAATTGTCCAGGAATCGTTTCCAATTCTCTTTTATGTATTGAGAGAGGGGGTTTCCAAAGATTGATAAAGATTCCTGGTAAATGATTATTTCCAGGTAGCCCATTGTTAGGTTCACAATGACTGGTGCTGCCCTTGTACCCATAGCAATTCCGGATTTTTGACGGTAAAATGTATTGTCAAACATGAAGTGGTTATTATGTAGGATGAATTCAATTGATTTAGTAATGAATTCTTTACTGATCCTTTTTGGTATTTCTTCCGGAAATTGGTCCAGCCAGAACTGTATTGCCTCTAGTCCATAATTATGAGGTATACTGGTATATAAGTTAACTACATCAAATGAAACCATGATTGTTTCTTCCTTGGCTTTTTTTGGAAGGTGGTTAACATATCTAAGTCATCTCTGATATGGCTATCGATATGTTTAAGGAAGGGTTTCAGGAGGATGTCCATAAATAGACTTAGTCTGTGTGTTTCACAGGTTGGGCCAGCTACAATGGGTCGTAGTTTTAGGTCCCCCGGTTTTGGTGTATGTATGTATGTCTTTGGTGATTTTTTAATGGTTTCATTTATAATTTGGCTTTTATGAATTTTTGGCAGACCATAGAAAAGGCTAGGTTTGCATTTAAAGTTTGTTAGAAAGTCAATCTCTTTGGTTGGTAGTTCCTTTTCATGGGTTTTAATTAGTGAAGATAGAGTTTTCATTATTTTTTGTGGGGTGTAGTTGGTAATTTTTTCATAATGTTG
The DNA here is from genome assembly GCF_006345805.1 of Octopus sinensis. Taxonomy (NCBI): domain Eukaryota; kingdom Metazoa; phylum Mollusca; class Cephalopoda; order Octopoda; family Octopodidae; genus Octopus; species Octopus sinensis. The sequence continues at coordinate 100,960,640 of NC_043005.1, read as the reverse complement.
GTTGTCATCAAGCAAGGAAATTACAAGATTTCTATAGTATGATGTATCCATTATTACAACTGCATTTCCCTTGTCTGCTTCCTTAATGGTTATATCTTCATCATTTTGAAGTTCTATCAGTTCCTTCCATTGTGTAGTGTTAAAATTTGAGTTAACTGTCTGTTTATGTATAGTATGGTAGGGAAAGTTCTCAATGTGGTTACAGAATTCGTCAAGATCTTTATTTCTTCCTCTGTGTGGGATGTGTTCACTTTTGTTCTTGACTAGTGATTCATCTTCAGTATTGAAACTGGTTGATGCTTCTGCTAGTCTTAATTTTCTGCAAAATTCTGTTATATTATCCTTGATTTCATTTAGGTTGGCTCTGCGTGGAGTTGGTGTAAATTTGAGCCCTTTTGAGAGGATGTCAATTTTTATGTTAGAAAGAGGTTTGGTTGAAAGATAGATTATCTTCAGTTTTTCCTTATTACTAGGTTCCAGCCTGTGTCCTGGTGTCTCTGGTCCCTGGCTAAAAAATGTTGGGTGTAATTTTGTTTGTATGAGTTGTCTGTGAAGGCACGTGGCTCAGTGGTTAGAGCATTGAGCTTACGATCGTGAGGTTTTGAGCTCAAATCCTGGATCAGGCTGTGTGTTGTGTTCTTGAGCAAGACGCTTTATTTCACGTTGCTCCAGTTCACTCATCTGTAGAAATGAGTTGCGACGTCACAGGTGCCAAGCTGTATCGGCCCCTTTGCCTTTCCCTTGGATAACACTGGTGACGTGGAGAGGGGAGGCCAGTATGCATGGGCGACTGCTGGTCTTCCATAAAACAACCTTGCCCAGACTTGTGCCTCAGAGGGTAACTCTCTTGGTGCAAGCCCATGGTCAGTGTCTGACCGAAGGGGGTCACAACACAATATGTAATGGAAGTCAAAATTCAACTTAATAAAGAGTATGACCAATGATTTTTAATGAGCTATTAATTAAAGATGGCTTTTTTGCCCAGTTGTTTGGCAGCTATTGCCACAAGGCTCTTAAATGTCTCTTAAATGCAGCACAAGTCACGATGTTCTTTCAGGGGGTGAGGACTTTTCATGATCTTGCTTCAGTTCCTCAAGTATCCAAATGAGGCTAACAAAACCAGCCTAAGAAAGACAAATTTGGTTACAAGTTGACCATTTGGAAGAATTATTTGCATCATGGTATTTCCTTGTGTCTCATCTTTATTAGGCATGCTTAATGCAATAACATTCTTTAAAATGCAAAGACACAATGAATGTATTTTCTCTTTGAGATACCATATTGGTTACAATTATTTCCTTGCTTTCTATATCAACATTGCCCTTTTTTGGCAGATCAGGTTTAAGGCAGCGTTTGTATTTTCACTTCAGTTTCCAGTAAAGAGGTCTTTTTCCAGAACATAGTTACCCACAGAGTAAAAAAAAGGCTTTGGAATCTTTTCATCTTCAATAACAGGGGTTCTCAGATATATATATATATTTTTTATCTATGAACCCCTTTGATTACTATTTTATTCCAGTCGACCCCCATAACCATTCAATGCTTACAAAATTCCCATTTTGTCTTTTTCACATTAACTTGTGTAGGTTCAACTATGTAAAATGTTAGAGAAAGAAACCTGGATGCTTCTTGCAATACACACTAATAAAATACATTTAAAGCAAAAGTTTTTCAGGGGCCCTTAAAATATGATTGTGAATCCCCAATTTACTAGTTTGTTGCATGGAGCCCCCGCCCAAATTTTATATTGACCTTCAGGCATCATATGGACTCTGGTTGGGAACTGCTGTTTTATAACAACTATATGGCAACCACCACATCAGTCTACTAGATTGCAAAAGTGCTTCCATGCTTACAACATTTTGCTCACTTCCAGACTTCAACATCTTTCTCACAATTTCACCAAAATTTATGCAAATCTTGGAAATATTTTGTTTTCCAAATAAGCTACATGGCTTGCTCATCTCACGTGGGTACAGCGTAGAAGAGCTTGGATGTGTGAATGAGTGCATGTGTATGTGTGTGTGTTGAAAACTGTCATGAAAGAAAGAAATAAGACAATTTGCTGTTCCTCATCATCGTTTAACGTCCGTTTTCCGTGCTAGCCCGGGTTGGACAGTTCAACTGGGGCCTGGGAAGCCAAGGGGCTGCACCAGGCTCCAGTCTGATCTGGCAGTGTTTCTACAGCTGGATGCCCTTCCTAACGCCAACCACTCCGTGAGTGAAGTGGGTGTTTTTTACATGCCACCAGCACAGGTGCCAGGGGAGGCTGGCAGCAGCCACAATCGGTTGGTTCTTTTTACGTGCCACTGACACAGAAGCCAGTCAAGGCGACGCTGGCATCGGCCACATTTGAATGGTGCTTTTTACATGCCACTGGCACAGGTATCACAGCTACAATTTCCATTTGATATTTATTTTGTTGTTGATGTACTTGACTCAATAGGTCTCCTTAAACATACCAGGTCATGTTGTATGTTACTAATTGCATATTTTTGTTTAAATACTTTTGGAATGATTTCCACAGTTGTTTCATAAGGGATTTTATAATATTGTAACAAGATGAGAGTTTCAGGAACACTTGAGCGGTGTCTGGTCTTATCTTGTCACATACAATAGTCGAAGAAAAGGAACCAAAACTCTGGCTGTCTTCAATAACAATAAATAACGCTTTATTCTTCGGGTTCACAGGTAAAATATATACATATATATTTCTTAAGGGTGAACCAGCAGCCAAATCCACAGGACTGTACACAAATGTTCACTCAGGTAAGCCAAGGAGATACAGTGTTCATTCCCGCTTCAAAGAGAGAGCTTCTCTGTGTGTAGGGTTTTCCCTGAGAGAAGTTTTAGCCACATCCGCTCATTAGGGCTGCTCTTCCAAAAAGACCGATTTAGCGGGTACACTTTCACGTTGTAGTTCCTGCGCATGCGCATGAGGGAACTTCCGGCGGCCTACCGGAAATAATCCAATTCTGCGCATGCGTGCTGAAACTTCCACAGTAGCGTCACTAGAATATTTTCTAGAGAAACCTTTGTTTGATATATTGCCTTCAGCAAAATACATTCATGTCGATGTTCTAAAAACTAGCTGCTTCTTTATATGAATTTCTATAACTTTTATTCCTTTCCTTACTTCTATCCAACAACTGATATCTCATAGTTAACAGTTGTAAGCTAGAGATAAGTTTAATTAGGAGCGTTGTTGTATAGTAGTCGTCTGTTTTTCTGTGGAAATTCACTGATCACATGAAGTTCCTTGCTTTCAGATTAAGCTGGTTGTGAAAGATTTGGTATGAAAGTCAAATACATAACCCTATATCAATATAGCTGTTATCTGATTATTGAACAAAACCAAGACAGTTATATGTGAATTATATATCCAAATATCTTATTGCTCCAATCGTTATTGTATTATTGGCTCGTTATTGAAGATAACACACAAACATTCCCTCTTGTCAGTTTTGGCTTTATCTTAAATGTATACACAATAAACGCTGTTTTTTCCTCTATATTTTTGTTGTTTCAGAGTGAGAGTGTGGTGTCAGGGAATGAGCGAGGCCTGTGTTTATTTGACACTTCCACCTAAAATCTAAACCTATCAATTCTTTGTAAACAACAAAATGGTGTATTTATTAGATTTTGATTCATCTTCATATCTCTTCCGAAACACTGGTTCAATTACTTCAGCTCAATATAATTAATCAATGTGCACTCATAGGTGTCTCTGTAAAGATTGTTACTAATGCTTTGCTAATGAAAGTAATATTACACACACAAACACACACACACACACACGTGTGTATAGAGATATGCACATATGCCAAAACTAGGTAATATATGTATGTAAGCAGAAAAAACAAAAAGGCAAGTGATATATAGGAAAAAAGAGAGAGAGAGAGAGAAATCTTTCATATCTAAATCAATATATAGGTGTTGTTTTAAATCAAATTCAATATTACTGTGAAACATTCAATGTATTATAGGGAAAGTGCAATGTTTTCACATTTTCTCTGATTATGGAGATTTTCCATCTCCAGAATCAGAGAAGAAATATTTATATATTTTTTCTTTTGCCTCTTCTTCACTTTGATTCTTTGTTTATATTTGTTAACCTCATCTTTTCAGGGAAATGAAATAAAATTAGTCGATTCTAAGTCAACATAAACAGATTTTGAGATCTAAGAAAATCTATAGCAACATTTAAAATATTTTTTTAAAGGTGAATTGTGTTAGCAAAAGAAAATCAATGTTTTTTCTTTCTGTTTATTTTTTTTTGTTTTGTTGTTGCATGTTTCATGTTGATTGAAATGAACTTTGTTTCTCTGCACTTGAGCAAATTTCTTTATTTTCTTTTGATGTTTTTCTTCTAAACCTAATGTTAAATACTTGTCTAATTTTCATTTCTTGTATAAAGTTTGAAAACAAATTTAAAACAAAACCTTCCCTACTTGCTCAGTGCTTCATCATTCACTTGCTTCAGTCACTGGGCTGCAACCATAATATTGCACTTCCTTCAAAGGATTTATTTTAACCTATCAACCCCAGTAGTTGTATTCTTTAAATCAACCTACTATAATAATAAAATAAATGCGCCCTTTTAAAGCCTAGCCAGGCTCATGGGCCCGGTTTCCCAGTTTCTAAGGTATATGTGTTCCCCGGCTGGACGGGATGCCAGTCCATCGCAGCGTTACTCATTTTTGCCAGCTGAGTGGACTGGAGCAATGTGAAATGAAGTGTTTTGCTCAAGAACACAACACGTTGCCTGGTCCAGGAACTGAAACCACAATCTTACGATCATGGTGCTGACACCCTAACCACTAAGCCACACGCCTCCACACTATAATAATACTCTAGTGTTTTTCTCCGTCAGCCTCAGTGGATATGGCAAGATTGTATGGAATGTGAGAGGGTGAAATAAAATTGATACCAGTAGTGATCGGAGCGTTGGGCTCAATCCCATTGAAACTGCAAAGCTTCTTAAGGCAACTGGAAATCCCATGCAAGACTGATGTCTTGGAAAATGCAGCTTTATTGGGCATTGTGCCAGTATTATCTGTCTGAGGTCCTTGTTGTGACTTGACAAATGACTAAAGACTCCGGTGCATTTTCACCTACACTGTGTTACGAAGGAATAATAATAATAATAATAATAAAAATAATGATAATAATAATAATAATAATAAAGAAATAAAAATAGAAGAGTGCCATAGTTACCATGTGAAATTGGTTGAACGATATTTCGGCATCTAGCGTGACTTCCACAGGTTAAAAAATGACATGTCAGTCGAGATGTTGAAATATCGTTCAACCAATTTCACATGGTAACTATGGCACTCTTCTATTTTTATTTCTGTATAACTTCTGGAGGAGTTACCTCAGTCCTGTATCATCTTAATCTTATTAATAATAATAATAATAATAATAATAATTATTATTAATATTATTATTATTATTATTATTATTTCATTCATTGTCTACTAGGGCCGACATATAGGGGACAATACAGTAGACAGGGACAGTGGGGGTTTTATACAAAATGAGAAAACAATTAGGAAAACAATAACAATATACATTAAACAAGAAAAATAATGCCTCTGATGCAGTACCAAACAGTGGCTCTCGTGGCTTCTGATCTTAAATGATGGGAAGTGTTATCATGTACATTGTTTTGTCTTGGTATAAAAGATGGGCCACAGCAAATGTTCTGCTCAATACCACAGATTTGCTTGTCAGTTGTTTGACCTTAATCAGTTGAGCATGTCCCTTAGTGGCTGACGATATGTGCATCTCTGATCACAAGCAGAAGTAGTGGGGGAGCATCATAGCCATGTGTTGAGAGGGATTCTTTGGGGTTTGGATGATTCACCTTTGGAAACATGGGTGTTTCATTCAACAACCTTAAACAATCCTTATTCAGGGACCTTTTGAGCAGGATGGGCTACTCGACATGAAGAAAATTGTAATTGGCCCCATCTGCAAAGTCATGTGCTGTTTATCTTGATATGAGATCACCATGTCGTGCACATATGGTTGTGATGCATGTGCCTGGTGTACCCTTATCAGACGGGTAGTCATGATGGGTATACTGGGCTTCGTGTATTTTATCCCAATGTCACTTTGATGGCATGCACCGCTCTCTCATTCAATGATAACAACAACAATAATAATAATAATCCTTTCCACTAAAAGCACAAGGCCTGAGATTTGGGAAGAAGGGACCAGTTGATTACATTGACCCCCAGTGTTTCACTGGTTCTTAATTTATTGACCCAAAAGGATAAAAGACAAAGTCAACCTCGGCAGAATTTGAACTCAGAGTGTAAAGATGGATGAAACGCCTCCAAGCATTTTGCCCCGCATGCTAACAATTCTGCCAGCTCACTGCTTTAATAATAATAATAACAATAATAATAACAATGATAATGATAATAATAATAATAATTTATAACATTAATGAAAGGCCATAAATTTATAAAGAATAGGTTTGGTTGACTGAATGGACATTCCAGTGTGTTGGTTGTACACAACTTGTTGATCCTAACAAAAATTAATGACAAAACTGATTTTGACAAATTCCAGACTGAAAAATATATACAAAAATCAGCATTGCTTGGAACAGCAAGACTTCTTCACAGGGTTCTTGAAGCATGACTAGTAAACAAGTGTCACCTTAGTCTGCTGGCTGGGGACAGCTGACACTTTCCATCTTAACCAGCAAAATAAGCTGTGAATTTTCATATAATACTAATAATAATAATAATAATGATAATAATAACAATCATCATCATCATCATCATTTAGCATCCGCTTTCCATGCTAGCATGGGTTGGACGGTTCAACTGGGGTCTGGGAAGCCAGAAGGCTGCACCAGGCCCGGTCTGATCTGGCAATGTTTCTACGGCTGGATGCCCTTCCTAACGCCAACCACTGCATGAGTGTAGTGGGTGCTTTTTATGTGCCACCGGCACAGGTGCCAGATGGGGCTGGCAAACGGTCACGGTTGGATGGGGCTTTTTATGTGCCACCAGCACGGGGGCCAGGCAAGGCTGGTTTGGCACTGGTATCACAGCTACAATTTCCATCAATGTTGATCAATTTCGATTTTGATTCTGATTCTCACTTGCCTCAACAGGTCTTCAAAAGTAGAGTTTTGTGGCCCAAGAAGGAAAGGTATGCATAAGTGGACTGGCTACATCCCATGTAGAGGCCACGGGTTATGGTCTCACTTGTCCTGCCGGGTCTTCTCACGCACATCCATAGGTCTCGGTCTCTAGTCATTTCCTTGGTGAGACCTAAAGTTTGAAGGTCGTGCTTCACCACCTCGTCCCAGGTTTTCCTGGGTCTACCTCTTCCACAGGTTCCCTCAACCGCTAGGGTGTGGCACTTTTTCACACAACTATCTTCATCCATTCTTGCCACATGACCATACCAGCGCAAACGTCTCTTGCACACCACAACTGATGCTTCTTAGGTCCAACTTTTCTCTCAAAGTACTAACACTCTGTCGAGTACGAACACTGACATTACACATCCATCGGAGCATACTGACTTCATTTCTTGTGAGCTTACGCATTTCCTCAGCAGTCACGGCCCATGTAGCATGGCTGTTCGTACACATGTATCATACAGTCTGCCTTTTACTCTGAGCGAGAGGCCTTTTGTCACCAGCAGAGGTAAGAGCTCTCTGAACTTTGCCCAGGCTATTCTTACTCTAGCAGTTACACTTTCAGCACACCTGCCCCCGCTACTAGCTTGATCACCTAGGTAATGGAAACTATCAACTATTTCTAGTTTTTCTCCCTGGAATGTGGCAGAAGATGGTCTCTGTGCATTTTCAGTGTTTATTGCACTGGAGCATCTATCACATACAAAAACTATTTTCCTAGTTAGCCTTCCTTTGACATTGCTGCACCTCTTATGTGTCCATAGCTTACACTTGGTGTATCTTATAGAGTTTCTACCTACGCCTTTTCTACAGATCGAGCAGGGCCATCTACCTGAAGGCATTTGTGATTTGTCTACCTTCTTACTTATTAGGACTTTGGTTTAGCTAGATTGACTCTAAGGCCCTTCGATTCTAATCCTTGCTTCCACACCTGAAACTTCTCCTCCAGTTCTGATAGTGACTCAGCAATTAGAGCAAGGTCATCAGCATAGAGGAGCTCCCAGGGGCATCCTGTCTTGAATTCCTCCGTTATTGCCTGGAGGACTATGATAAATAGGAGGGGGCTGAGGACTGAACCTTGGATAATAATAATAATAATAATAATAATCATAATAATAATGATAATAATAATAATTTCAGATTTTGGTACAAGGCAATTTTGGGGTTGGGTTAAGTCGATTATATCACCTTGAAAGGCAAGGTGGAATTTGAACTCAGAACATGAAGGCAGATGAAATGTTACTTAGCATTTTGCCTGATATTCTGATAATTCTGCCAGCTTGCCACCTTAATAATGATAATCCTTTCTATAATAGGCACATGACCTGAAATTTGGGGGAAGGGGATAGCCGATTAAATTGACCCCAGTACTCAATTAGTACTTCATTTATCAGTCCTGAAAGGATGAAAGGTAAAGTTGACCTCGTCAGAATTTGAACTCAGAAACTTAGTGACAGGCGAAATATCTCTACACATTTCATCTAGCATGCTAACGATTCTGCCAGCTCACTGCCTTAATAATAATAATAATAATAATAATAATAATAATAATTAGCTGGATCCGTGAAAACTTCACAGAAAACCTAGAAAATGTAAGCATCTGTAAATTGTGTGCTGCCACGAGAAATGTTTCTATATTGAGACACCTACAGAATGTAGAAAGAAGTGTCAAACCAATAACTCTATAATCCAACCAAAATATCTCACTTATGCAAACATAAACAGAATTATTATTTAGCCTTAAAATACATCACACATATTCAAAGAACTGTTACTCTTTTACTTGTTTCAGGCATTTGATTGCGGCCATGCTGGAGCACCGCCTTTAATCGAGCAACTCGACCCCGGGACTTATTCTTTTGTAAGCCCAGTACTTATTCTATCGGTCTCTTTTGCCGAACCGCTAAGTAACGGGGACATAAACACACCAGCATCGGTTGTCAAGCAATGCTAGGGGGACAAACACAGACACACAAACATACACACGCATATATATATATATATATATATACATATATACGACAGGCTTCTTTCAGTTTCCGTCTACCAAATCCACTCACAAGGCTTTGGTCGGCCTGAGGCTATAGTAGAAGACACTTGCCCAAGGTGCCACACAGTGGGACTGAACCTGGAACCATGTGGTTGGTAAACAAGCTACTTACCACACAGCCACTCCTGCTTCTGGTATTCTTTTATTTTTTAATTCTTTCACTTGTTTCAGTAATTTGACTGTGGTCATGCTGGAGCACTGCTCTTTAGTCGAAGAAATCAGCCCCTGGACTTACTCCCTGTAAACCTGGTGCTTATTCTACTATCAGTCTCTTCTATGAAACAGCTAAGTTGCAGGGACACAAACACACATACATAAATATATACGTGTATATATATAATTTTTAAAATTATAAATAAGGTATCTACAAGATACCCCCATGCTGAAAATAGCAGCCATGATCTGACTCTAAAACCACCTTAATTGTCCAGATCACGACTGCTATTTTCAGCGTGGTGGTATCTCGTAGATACCCTAATTTATAATTTTAATAATTATTACCTTTCAAGGTTATTTTTTCCATGCTGACCACTTGATGAAATCATTATTTTATTTTTAAATTAACGATCTTCTCTTTATTTATATTAATGTATATATATATATATTATATGATGGGCTTCTTTCAGTTTCCATCTACCAAATCCACTCATGAGGCTTTGGTCAGCCCAATACTCTTTTAAATATTGAGTTGAATTTCCTGTAGCCACCTGTTGGCAACTTTTCTCCCACCCCTAATTGTAGTAGGGGACATTACCAATTTTTTGGGGCTCTTTTCACAGTTGTACCCCATTCAAAATTTGCATTAGTTTTTGTATACATAGCCATGTGTTGAGAGGGATTCTTTGGGGTTTGAATAATTCACCTCTGGGAACGTGGGTGTTTCGTTCAACGTCCTTAAACAACCCTTATTCAGGGACCTTTTGAGCAGGATAGGTTACTCAACCAGAAGAAAATTTTAACTGGGCTCCACCTGCAAGGTCATGTGCTGTTTATCTTGATATGAGATCACCATGTCACGCACATATGGTTGTGATGCATGTGCCTGGTGTACCCTTTTCAGACGGGTAGTCATGATGGGTATACTGGGTTTCATATATTTTTGCCCCAGTGTCACTTTGATGGCATGCACTGCTCTCTCACCCAATAATAATAATGGTAATGATAATGATAATAATAATAATAATAATAATAGAAATAATAATAATAGAAATAATAATTATAATGATAATAATGGCAATGATGATGAATGACCCTGAACAATTGCTTGGTTGGTTCTTGAAATTACTACTTCATGTTGGTGCAGGATCAGAAAGAATACGAGATGTAATGATTAGACACACACATTGAGTTCTTTATAGTTGTGTTGGTGGCAGTAGAGATGGTGGCAGAGGCAATGGTGTGCATGCCTGGAGAATAAGTGCTGGAAAAGATAATATTGTTGGGAAACAGTGTAGTAGAGCATCCTGTTGAAAGGACCATAATATCTGTAAGAGAAGAAAAGACGAACAATGTGGTGTAGCTGTGAAATACATAGCAAAGTTATGTAGTGTAACATATAAGATTGATTAAATAGACAGTGTTATTCCTTGATAAAATCTTTCTATTACATGTTGTTAAATAGAAAAATGAATATTTTGGGAAAGTGGGGGAAAGAGCAGACAAATCCTTTATCTTTCCACTTTTGCTGTTTTCTTTTGAACTCTTCTATTATCATATTGGAAAAGATGCTAAGTTACAAACAAAAACACAACAAAAAAAAAAGAAATAAAGTCAGTGTTGCAGGGGGGGGGGGGTAAATCCATTTCCTCCTGATAATGCCTTTGGGTCTTTAGAGGTGGAATTTTATTAAGGTTTCATAATAACATTTAATGAAATATCTTGTAGCAGATACACATTTTGGTAAGAATTTTACTGGAATTCAAAGAGACTAAAAGATTAAGCAACTTTTATGTTTTACATTGTTATCTGTCATAGTTAATAGAATCTCGTTTAGCTTGACTTCTTCTAAATTGATGACAATCAGCGGAATGGTTAAGTTTTAGTAAGTCTTGCTTATTTTCTACACCTGCCAAGGAAAGTTCACTGATAGAACATTTACAGAATGTCTCAGTTCCGATGTAAGAATACTTGAAATACTAATTGAATGAATAAAAGAAAATGGATGATGGCTTGCGATAACAGCTTATATAAAGCGATACACTCGTTTCAGTTTGATTGAACACTTGAAGAGCGAATGGTCAAAGTGTTATTCCCAATTAAGAAAAGATACTATTGTGTCTTGTGTGTAACAACATTTTCTTCAAACTAACTTGGACTATCTATTAGCAACAGGTTAACCAAAAGCAAAGCAAAGATGAACAGATTCTGCAAAGTAATTCAATTTTAAGCAATGCATTAAATTTATTTGTAAGGCAATTACTAGTGAGAATCACACACACACACACACACACACACACATGAGTGAGTGAATATACAAAATCAAAGAACACTCAACACATTTGGAATTACACGTATTTAGTAAGAGTTGGACTTAGTTTTACATTACTCAAAGTTTTGTGGGTGTAGGAAAGGTCCATCTCATCAAATGTTTAGGGATATCTGAGGAAGTGGACGTATCCTGCACCCAAAGGTTTGCAAAATGAAAGGAAAATCTATTTCTATTGGTTTCTTTCTTTGAAGCAATTATAAAAACGAAGTGGTAGAAATAATAGTTCCTAAACGAGGCTAAATATTATATGAATGTATCTCTTACTTTTTACTTGTTCTAGTTAGTGGACTGTGGCCATGCTGGAGCACTACCTTGAAGGGGTTTAGTTGAACAAATCAATCTCAGGACTTTGAATTTCTAAATCTGGTTCTTTACTCTGTCAGCTTCTGACATGGAACTGCAAAGTTACAGAGATGTAAAGAAGCCATCGCCAGTTGTTAAGTGGTGGTGGTCATGGTAACGACAAATACATACACATTATACGACAGGTTTCTTTCAGTTTCCATCTACTAAACACTGTGGTTGGCTTGAAGCTATAATAGAAGACACTTGCACAAGATGTCATATAGGGGGACTGAACCAAAAGCCATAGGGTTCAAATGCAAATATATCACATAGGCATGTCTATGCCTATATCATAATTCTATTTCATGAAATTAAAACATTTACTCTTTCAATATTCAAATAGTTTTGGATAACTAACTTCCCATATGTTTTTATTGCTCCTTTGTTTTTCATGATTAGAAAAATTATTCTTAAGCATTTTGACTGAAATTTTGTTCAAAAATTAACGAGACAGAGGACTTCTTTACACCTGCTCAAACTAATTATTTGTGTTACAGAAAGAATGTTTTATCTACATGATTAAAAAAAACTGTATCTTCTAAATATTTTGACTTAGAATTTATCCAGATATAACTTAGTGATTATGAAAATGAAAGTACATCCCACATGCATGGCAGCAGTAAACCAATTATCTAATTACAACTCACTTTCATTTAAGAGTGCTCTAGATCTTTGTTGATTATTATAACAAACAATACAGTGTTTGATTAATCTCAAATAGACACTGTGTCCACTTGTTCAGATTATCTTAGATTAATTGGAGATAGTTTATTAGCATAATGAGTCTATTCTGATGTGTAGTGAAGTCACACAAGCTGGTGATCGGAATTTGGTTTGTACAGGTGTTAAGATATTATTTCAGTTTATCTCTACACAAATTACTTACAACATTTATCCACAAACTAATAACTATTTTTTCCTATACAAATTGTAATTTGTCATATTTGCGTTAATTATTTTTATTCTTTCTATCCTATCATCGTTATTGTTTTCTTTTGACAGCTAATTAGTCAGGTAATTCTCAGTCTACCCTTTCAAATATCAGTAACATAATGTGATTGTATATCTAAATGAAACAGCTAATTGCGCTTCATTTACTAATCATATTTTGTCGCTCCAGCCTATTAAGGGAGCTGGCTTCATAGTAATTCTTAGGCCATTAAAAAGGCAATGAAATAACACTAAAAGATGTTTGCTCTGAAACAAATTTGATCTGCAAAGGAAAGTGATAGCTCTAAATCCAGAGCAAAAGACATCAGCCTCTTGAGTAATGATGCTTCAAATAATACATGTCCTGTATATCATTTTTTTGCAATATTAGTCTCTAAAATAAAGGCAGTGAACTGACAGAGTTATAACTGCACTGGGCAAAATGCTTAGTGGCTTTTCGTCTGTCTTCATGTTCTGAGTTCATATTCTGCAGAGGTTGACTTTATCTTTCATTCTTTTGGGTTTGATAAAATTAGTACAAGCTGATCACTGGGATCTATTTAATTGACTAAGCCCCTCCCACCAAGCTTGCTGGCTTTGTGCCAAAATTTTAAACCATTATTAGTCTCTAAAATAAAGGCAGCAAGCTGACAGAATTGTTACTACACTGGACAAAATGCTGCGAAGCATTTTGTACTTCTGTTCTGAGTTCAGATTCAGCCAAGGTCAACTTTACCTTTCAGCCTTTCAGGGTCGATAAAATAAGTACCAGTTGAACATTAGAGTTGATGTAATCGACTTACCTACTCCCTGAAACTGCTGGCCTTGTACCAAAATTTGAAAGCAATATTAGTCCCTAAGATAATAATACTGCATTAAAAATATATCCTTGTTTGACCGTTACATTTTGTTACTAGTGACAATTATTTGGATCATGGTATAAGATTATTCAGCCCTTACTCTCTACATTATTTTATGAGACAAAAGTTTCATTTAATGAAAAGTTGTTGTTGTTTGTTTCTTCTCGAGCCATGCTTGGTTCATAAGGGCCAGTTTCCCGGTTTCCTTGGCATATAGGTTGCCCACCTGGACAGGATGCCAGTCCATCGCAGGAGAGTGCCTATATCATCGATTTTCTGTTGTTATTCCATAGTGTTAGCGTAGCTTCCAGTGTATGTAGGTTCCAACTCTGTCATGTCTGTGAATATATTCCTTCTTAGCCAGGACTGGGCAGCCAGAGATAATATGATTTATTGTTTCTTGTCCATCTCCACATATTCTGCAGTTACTTGTAATATTTCTTTTCATTGTATGTTTTTGGTAATTTCTGGTGAGGACGCTTTGGTCTTGTGCTGCAATTAAAAAACCCTCTGTCTCTGCTTTGAGTCCTGAGCTTCTCAACCATTGCTGGGATTTTTCTTTGTCTATTTCTTTTGCATTTAGTTTAGTCCAGTATTTGCCATGAAGGGGCTTTTCTTGCCATCGTTTTATCATGGTCTGTTGCTGTTCTAGTTTTAGTTTGGATTTCATTTGTTTATAGCTTTTGTTGTTTCTTCTTCTTCTTCATATTTGTTAGGTAGTATGATTTCTTGTTTGTATTTGTCAGCTTCCTTAAATACTGAGTACAGTTTTTTGTTTTGCTCGTGTTTTTACTGCTATTTGTACCATTTTTCTTTGCTTCTGAAGTAGATATTTTTGCAGTCCTATGGTGGTTATTTTATAATAGTTTTCCAGCTGTATAAGGCCGCTACCACCTTCTATACGTTGTATATATAGTCTTTCTATGTCAGATTTTGAGTGGTGCATCCTAGATCCTGTCATTATTTTTTTTTTTGTTTTCCTGTCTATTTTGGCTAGTTTGTTTAGTGATATTGTAGCTGTAACTTATAACTGGGACGGCTAAAGTGCTAATACCTATTACCTTGTTTTTAGCATTGAGCTCTGTTTTTAGTATTGATCTAATTCTTCTATAGTATTCTTTCTTTGTTTTCTCTTTCATTTCATTGTTATCCTCATCATTATTATTATTATTATTATTATCATCATCATCATCATCATCATCATCATCATCATCATCATCATCATCATTATTATTATTATTATTATTATTATTATTATTATTGAAGTCACTGCATGAAATCGAACTTGGAATCTTGGGGTTAAGAGCACAGGCTACTAACTCCAAGATTCCAAGTTCGATTCCAGGCAGTGACTTGAATAATAATAATAATAATAATAATAATAATATAATAATAATAATAACAACAATAATAATAATAATAATAATAATAGTAATAATGATAATACTAATAATAATAATGATAATAATAATAATAATAATAATAACAAACATCAAAAAATACCATAGGAATGAGAACCCAAGTTTGAAATTTCCGCAAGACACCTGATGAAGGCTGGAGGGTATATAAGCTGAAACGTTGTGTTAACAACAAACAAGATGAGGACAAATATCTGTCAAATGTAAATAATGTAACTAATTTCTCACCGCTTAAATATAGAACTGTACTGCATTTCATGTTGCTCCTGTCCACTCAGTTGGAAATAGTGGAAGAGCATGGATTAGTGGTTAGGGTGTTGGACTCATGATTGTAAGATTGTGGTTTTGGTTCCTGGACCAAGCAACACATTGTGTTCTTGAACAAAATTCTTCATTTCACATCGTTATAGTTCATGCAGCTGGCAAAAATTAATAATTCTGCGATGGACCGGTCTCTCATCCAGGTGAGGAATTCATATGCCATAGAAACTAGGAAACTGGTCCTTATGAGTCGGCATGATTCAAGAAGTAAAGAACCTTTACTCTGTTGCAAATAGGTAACCCTGTAATGGACCGGCATTTTGGTCAGGAGCAAGTTGGTCTGCCCACCTTGCAAGTTCTTCCTTCTCAAGCCACGCCTGGCTCATAACAGCCGGTTTCCCGGTTTCCTTGCTGTATAGGTTGCCCACCTGGATGGCACGCCAGTCCGTCGCAGGTGAGCTGCAAGATGCAGGAGGAAAGAGTGAGAGAAAGTAGTGGCAAAAGGGTCCGCAGAAGTTCGCCATTACCATCTACCGGAGCCACGTGGAACTTAGGTGTTTTCGCTCATAAACACACACATTGCTTGGTGTGAGATTCAAACCCGCGATCCCTCAACCACGAGTCTGCTGCTCTAACCATTAGGCCATGTGCCTCCACCCCTTGCAAGTGGGATAGCATCATTTGAAAGTTGAAAGCTACAGCAATACAATACGAGGAAGAGCATTGTGAACAGCAGTGTATGACAACATCTGATAATCTGGTCAATACAGGGATATAGTTATGCATTTATCTCTGCCATTAATCCTTCCAAAGCTGTCTTGACTTTAAATAGTTTGGGAATTATTTGAGTAGTTGTATCGTTCACCATATACATGACTGTAGTTCACCTGAGTAGATTAATGAAGTTTCAATTAATTTTCAATATAATCAAGGTATTGGAAGGATTTTAGCAAACTATCAGTAGCTTCATATACTGGTACATATTATGGCAGTCTTCAATAGTTGAAATATCATTATATCATTCATGTTATAATGAGATTTTCATTAAGATTTTAATTCAAATGTGGACACTGCAGTATAAGTGGTTTCAGGCAGCTTGGCATTGAAAGCATCAGCACATGCATCTCATGGATATCTGTACAGGAGTATCTTAAAAGAAATCACCCGCTTACAATGGTCTCATACACACACTTTATATAAATGTGTGTGTTTGTGTATGTGTGTATATATACCTATCGATAGATAGATAGATATACTTATATATACGTAATACAATTATAACTAAGGGCAAAAGAAAAAATTCCTATGCCAATATGCTGAGAAATAGTCTTTTAAATCATCAATCACCACATACAATATACATCACTATGAATATACTATGAATTCTCTACTGATGAGAGAAAATCCATTGGATTAATCCCAAAATTGATTCAATATAGAGATAACGCATTAAAAAAAAAAATTCTGTTAGCTTGCTTTCCTCAATTTCAGCAGAACATGTACTCGTAGTGATGTATATCGTATGTGGTGATTAATGATTTAAAGTCTATTTCTCAGCATATTAGCATTGAAATTTTTTCTTTTGCCCTTATTTATAATTGTTTATAATTTTCACCTTTAAAGGTATTTTAATATGCTGGCCACCTGATGAAATTTTTGAAAAAATTTTATCCTATATTAGAAGTATATATATATATACATACAGATAGCTAGATACATACATATATATATATATATATATATATGTATATATATATAAATAAATAAGCAAAATCGGACAAACAAACACAAGGTATGTGTGTTGGTACTTCATGGGTTGGCTGCAGTTTTTAGGTGTAAGATATTATATTCTCTACACACCTGATGTAAAGAAACACCTGAAAGTAATTCCTAGTCAAGCGAGACAACTCGCATTGGTCCATTCTCAGAGCAACAGACGTCGATGTTTGGTGATTGTTGTGACTTATCAATGGCGCATACCCAACAAAGACCACTGCAATAAGTGTGAATCTGAGAAGGGAATATGTTGAATAAAATCATAATTAACTGATCCTCCTGTATTTTCTTTTACCCCAAGCCAGGAACTTTTCAACTTTTCAATATATATGAAGGATCATATATATATATATAATTATTATTTGAGGGAATATAAATCCAAACTTACAGGGAATAAAGTTCAATTTAGAAATACTAAATCAAATTTCACACAATTGTTCATTTTGAATTGATAAAAGGTGTTTTTTTTCTAATTTTATATATATATATATATATATATAGATAGATAGATAGATAGATAGATAGATAGATAGATAGATAGATAGATGAATGAATTAAGTTTAGTTTTAATCCCTATTCTTACAAACACCAAGTAGCCATTTCACTCACTTTGTGATTGTGAGTGCACCAAACCACACGTGGGCGTATGGTAACATTTTCACAGATGCTTGTACGCACAAGTGTACACGTGTTATGAAGCTTGGGCAAAGGCGTTTATATATCCACACGTGATTGTTGGCGATTTTTTTTCTCCTTCATCTTGGACCTTCCTGTTTCCAAAGAAGTGCCATGCTCGAAACATACAACTATTGCTCTTTTCCTTCTCTAAATGTTTTATCAATTCTTTGCCTATGCTGTGTCCACATATTTGTTCGTTCTTTTCTTTTTCTCTGTTTTTTTAATTGACTATATATATATATATATATACATATTAAAATTATAAATTAGGGTGTCTACGAGATACCACCATGCTGAAAATAGCAGCCATAATCCGACTCTAAAAACCACCTTAAGTGTTCATATAGCAACATGGAGAGAAGACAAAGAGACAATATGTTACTAGTAAAAAATTACTGGATAATTCCAGATCCCGGATTTCTGACTTTGCATTTAGGAATGCTTTGCCTCATCAGTGGAATACACACAGAAAGAAACATAAATACATATATATATATAAATACAACATACGAATACTTAAATATACGAACGTATACATACATATATATATATGCACGTATGCATCATGACTATTTCAAAATGCCCACTTAATTCCATGAATCTGCATCAAATTTTGCCAAAATCTTGACAGTACCTGGTCAGTGGCTTATGCAAGGTTGCAGAAAGTGTATGGAGAGGAGTGTATGAGCTGAAAAATTTTGATATTGATGAACGTTCTGGGAGACCCGCTACCAACAGAACTGAGAAAAACATCGCAGATGTGTGTGCAGCTGTGAGGGGAAAACATCAAATCACCATTTGTGAGTTATCAGAGGATGTGCAGATTAGTTCAGTCCATTATCACTGAAGATTTGGGTATGAGGTGCATGTCTGCCAAGTTTGTGCCAAAACTGCTTTCAGCTGACAATACAGCTGCTCATTTAGCACAGCTTGTGCAGCAGTTCTTGGCTAGGCACCGCATTCCCCAGGTCCAACAGCCACCATATTCTCGAGATCTCACCCCTTGCGACTTTTTCCTCTTTCCGAAAATCAAATCCCACTTGAACGGAAGATTTCAGGACATGGAGGAAATCAAAGTGAATGTGATGAGGCAGCTGCTGATTATCCCAGAAAACGAATTCCAGGAATGCTTCCATCAATGGATACAGTTCTGGATTAAATGTGTGACTTCCAAAGGGGGACTTCTTTGAGGGAGATTAAACGTCAAATTGGTACAAATTGTAGTATTGTTTTTATAGCACCAGATACTTATCGATCAGACCTCATAAGTATGTATGTATGTATGTATGTATGTATGTATGTATATATGTATCTATCTATTTATCTATCTGTCTCCCTCTATCTATATATAGATAGATAGATATATATAGATATATATATATATCTTATATGTATGTAAAGAAAATAGGAAAATCTAGACTATATATATATATGTGTGTGTGTGTGTGTGTATATATATATATATATATATATGTATATATATATATGTATATAGTTTTGATGTGATTTTCTTAAGAAAACGGCAGAATACTGTTTATATTTTTGTAGTGAAAATACTGGAGAATCAGTCTATTTCTGCTCAAGATGAGAGTGATCACATTCTTTGATAATTGGTTGAGATTTAGTTTGTCACTGACAGGTCATTAGGTTCATGTAGCAAGTGAAGAAGTTTTGAGCAAGAATTTTAAGTTAAATAATTT
>NC_043005.1:100905966-100935966 GCF_006345805.1 Octopus sinensis | reverse complement strand
GTGAAGAATGCATGTACCAGATTCTGGAGCTCTCTGAAGGCTGTGGTGGAAGCTAAGGCAGCCATTTTGAGTAAACTATAATCTCTCAGCCATAATCTAGTTGATATTTTTTGATTTTTTTTTTTTTGATTTATAAAAAAAATACTTTTATTTTTGGATAGAATATTGTGTTTTCTTTTTATTTTATACAAAGTCAAATTTAGCTGAAGCACCTTGTTCATACACACATACATACACGCAATCTTATAATCACAAACCTTCTTGATAGAAAAACATCAATATTATCAGTGCACTCGTAAAGTGTTTAATACTTCGAAGGGCACTCAACCATAAAAACCAAGTAGAATTGAAATCTATATGTACATGGTCCTCTAAGGTAGCTAGTAAAACAGATAACTCCAAATATGAACTGACTTGGACTACAATGGCCCATCCAAACCCATGCAAGCATAGAAAACAGAAATAAAATAATAATGATTCAGGCAACACTGGTGATTTGGGATTTTTTTCCTTATTCTGATTACTTAATGTACTGGCAACAATAACCACAATAATAATAAGAATAACAATTGAAGGGTATAAACCGAAAGACTTCCAATAAAATAGTAAAGGCAAACGTAGAGGGAGAAGGTGACTGATGCTGCAGATAGTGACAGTAAACAGTCTGGAAAATCACTTAACCCTTTCCTTACTGTATTTATTATGAGATGTTCTGTGTTTCTTTCAATTAATTTTAAATATAACAAAGAATTTAGTAAAAGAACTTAGTTACCATTCAGCTGGTGTTAAGAACAATTGGGACTAAGGTTTGGTGGAAGATTTTAATTCAAAACTTATGAAAACAAGACATTTGTACTACAAAGCTAGAGGGGGTTTCAGCCAGGTTGGTATCAAAAGTGTTAAGCAATCTCTAAATAGACTTCGTAAATGAGCTTCTCAAGGATATCAACAGATTTGTGTGTGTGTGAGTGTGAGTGTTTTTCTGTGTGTGTGTGTGTGTGTGTGTTTCTGTGTCTCTCCATTTCTCGATATTATGTGATAGTTGTAAATGAGACTCACCATAATACAAGTGGTGTCGTTTGTTTCCAATCTTCCATGAAAACATGTCTGGCTATGGGGAAATATTACCTAGCTTAGGAACAGGTGAAAGTTGGCAACAGGAAAGGCATCCAGCCATAGGAAATTTGCTTCAACAAATTCAGTTTGATCTATGGAAGCATGGATAAAAAAGGGAACTTTAAAAGGATAATGATGATGCTGAATTATATAAATATAATATAAACTAGGTAATATATTAAAATGTGATAATAGATAATAATTTGAAGAAGAGCAAACACATGAGAAGTAGCAATATATGATACAGGTAATACAAGGTAAGGAACCAAAATCCTTAAATATTAATAAACTTTTGGTAAATTATAGCCTTAGTTGAGTGAAGTCACAAGGAAACCTAGAATCAACTATTTAAATAGATTATCTTCAATTAGATTGACTGTAATTACTCAACCTATAAACACCAGGTGAAGTCATTAAAATACCATTTAATGAATTCTCATTAAGAAATAGTTCAATCACCAAGATTTCTTCATTCTGTGAAAATATTATAATCGTATAAATATTGCTCTCTCACTGGATGCTTTGAGGGTCTCTGTTGCTATCAGTATTATCATATAGTTTGTATCAATACTAATTAGTACTATTATGCAGTTTCCCCTTTCAGTAATAGTTTAGTATTGTCATAGAGCCCTGGTCTACGCTAGTTAGTATTGTCATAGGCTGCGTCAACTAGCTATCATGATCACATGATACCTAGTACTAGTTATCCTGTAACCTCTGCCAGTAATAACTCTGGATTGCTATTTGCTCTCTATAGTAATTAATATTGTTACAGAGTAAGGTGGCAAGCTGGCGGAAACAATAGCACACCGGGCGAAATGCTTAGCGGTATTTCATCTGTCTTATGTTCTGAGTTCTAATTCCGCCAAGGTTGGCTGTGCCTTTCATCCTTTCAGGGTCGATAAATTAAGTATCAGTTGCATACTGAGGTTGATCAAATTAACTGGACCCCTTCACCAAAATTTCAGGCCTTGTGCCTAGAATAGAAAAGAATATTGTTACATAGGCTCTAGTAATAATCAGTATATTTCACACCAACTATATCATTATTAGTTGGAAGTAAACTATAACACACAGGTGGTATATATAATATCTATCTATCTACCTATCTATCTATCTATCTATCTATCTATCTATCTATCTATCTATCTATCTCTCTCTCTCTCTCTCTATATATATATATATATATATATATACACACACAGGATGTGTAAGATATTTGAGGACAGATTTATGTTTGTAAAAAAACATATATAATAACAGATAACTATATTTATCAAAAAATGCTATGAGGATAAAAATAAGCCTTCTTTTCTATAATATTATTCAATAAATAACCTTCAGCTTCAACGATTGCTTCTACATGAGATCTAAATCGTCTATATGCTCGAATCAAGAGGTCCTGATTCATTTTCGACATTACTCAGACTATGGCAGCTTTCAAAGAATCTTTGGTGTTATGGGCATGTTCATTGATTTCTCTCTCAACAACACTCCACATATGATAGTCCAATGGATTGAGATCTGGGGAATTAGGAAGCCAAATGTTCAGGGTTATGTGACTGTGAAAATCTTCAGCTATCTATTCCTGTATTACTAGAGCCATGTGTGATAGTTCTTACTGAAACACATATGGTATTCCATTGTATACACTGTCTATCCAGGGCATACCGATTGTTTCCAGGACCTCAGTGTAGGTAACAAAGTTAACTCTAAGGTCTTGTGGAAAGAAGTAAGGCAGCATCAGATGTCCTTCATTGCTGACAATCCCTAAAACCATGACAGTTGCAGGAAATTTTGTATGCATAACACTTGGAATTTCAGAAGGGTCTGCACAAAACCATTTGCTATTTCTTCTGTTAACTTTTTGATCTTGATTGAAGTTTTTCTTGTTTGAGAATAACCAAATCAAATCTTCTGCTGGATTTTTCAGTTTGTTTAAGAACCTTTTAGATCTGATGTAGTGATTTTCTTTTGCTTTTTCAGACAAATTGACTTTTCCTCATCACATAAGACATTTCTGATGACTTCGTGGACAACACTTCTGACTGTTCCTTCTGACACATGGAGATCTTTTGCAATTGACCTCATAGACTTTCTGGGATTGTAATGAATGGTCTGTTAAACTTTCTGGATAAATTCAGGTGTTCTGATGATATCAGAGCATTCAGACTGCTTTTTATGCTTTGATACTAGTGATACATTTCCATCTTCAGTCTCTAACTCCTTACAAACTTTATAGATGAAAGATCTGGCCTTTTTTAAAAATCGAAATATTTCTAAATCGCTATGCTCAGCCTTTATAACCACAATAACCGCATGCCTCTTCATTTCTTGAGTAAGCTGAGGGTCTGCCATCATTATTTTCTGAAACAAAGATTATACAGAGTTAGCAAAAAATGCAACGATGACACAAAAAAGTTATGTCCTCAAATACCTTACGCACCCTGTATACACACACACACACACACACACGCACTCATATATATATGTTTACAAAATTTTAACTACTAAAATATGCTTCAAATAACGATTGTAACTACAAATTGCTGGTATGGTATTAACAATGAAAATATGAAATATTCCTTGTATTTTCCAGTGTATGAGTCACATAGTACATAGTTAAACATGCAGAGTGAACTTTCAAACATTGTCACTATCTTTCCAAATTTTGCTGCATTTCACATGGAATTTTTAGTCTTGGTGTATAAGTGGAGGCACATGGCCTAGTGGTTAGAGCAGTGGATTTGCGGTCGAGGGATCGTGGGTTCAAATCTCAGACAGGGCGATGTGTGTGTTTATGAGCGAAACACCTAAGCTCCGGCTGAAGGTAATAGCAAACTTCTGCTAACTCTTTCACCACAACTTTCTCTCACGTTTTCCTCCTGCATCTTGCAGCTCACCTGTGACAAACCGGCATCCAGGTGGGGAACCTATACACCAAGGAAATCAGGAAACTGGCCCTTATGAGCCAGGCATTGCTCGAGAAGGAACAATCTTGGTGTATAAGACAACCTACCATTTTTGGCTGTAAATTTTGGTCTGAAAAATTTAATTCATATGCCAGAAAATCATCATCATCATCATTTAACGTCCATTTTCCATGCTAGCATGGGTTAGATATTTGTAAACTGTAATATAAAAGACATTTTTTCTTTCTTTGAGATAATAATTTTATTTATTACATATATAACACGTATGTATATGATACATATATAATACAAAACCACATTAAAATACAAATCCAAAACCGAAGAAAATACAAGCATGAGCAAAGAAAGAGAAAACAAAGAAAAAAGAGAAAGAAAGAAAAAGAAAGAAAGAAAGAAAAAGAAAGAAAGAAGCATCAATGGAGCACCAAGTGCCTCAATTTGTCACATACTACAAGGTTCAATGGGAACCTACTGAAGCAAGCCAACATGCTTGTGGCATTACCATGGGCAACAGTGATACTAAGGCCTTGGAACAGTGAAACACTCTCACAGGCATCCCCTGACACCTCATTAAGATGAGCCTCCAATGATGACAAACCCCTCCAAATGAATCAAATGTTCCAGACTGGAAGAAAGTGTTTACTGAGAGGTCCCGATACTTAAAGAGTTTGTTCCATTTGGCTATGGAAGCAGTGACCCTCCCATTTACCGCTGCATCCAGAAAGTGGGAGCGAGCAAAGGAGTCACAGACTGTAGTGCCCCAGGTGAGGTACCTACTTCTTAACCTGGGACAAGGTTAAAACCATCTGGTCTCTTCTTATCATTTCTGAATAATCCTGCCAGCTCCAGAACTGAGGGGATAGCATGGCCCTTAACCACAAACTAAATAAACTACTTTAGTTCATTGTGAATTGAACTGAGTTACAATGTATGGCTCTTCCCTTGCTTTGTTTTAGTTTTATTTTTATAGTTACAGTATTTTGTTGATAAAGATATTAAACATGATGCAGGCATCGCTGTGTGGTAAGAAGTTTGGTAAGGCGGCGAGCTGGCAAAAATGTTAATGCACCAGGCGAAATGCTTAACAGTATTTTGTCTGCTGTTACGTTCTGTGTTCAAATTCCGCCAAGGTCGACTTTGCCTTTCATCCTTTCAGGGTTGATAAATTAAGTACCAGTTATGCACTGGAGTCGATGTAATCGACTTAATCCCTTTGTCCGTCCTTGTTTGCTTCCCAACTACATGGTTCAAGATTCCCACTCGCTGCATGGCACCTTGGGCAAATCTCTCCTACTATAGCCTCAGGCCAACCAAAACATTATGAGTGGATTTAAAAAGCAAAGTTACCTTCTTGAGTCATGGTGACTCACAAGTGCTGGTTTCCTGGTTTTCATGGCATATAATTTCCCACCAGTCTGTTACAGGATTACTTATTTGTGCCAGCTGAGTGGACTGGAGAGGTGTTTGGCTGAAGAACACAATACGTCACCCCAGTCCAGGAATCAAAACCTCAATTTTGTGATCACGAGTTCAGCACCCTAACTACTAAGCCACGTACTTCCACATGAGTGGACTTGGTAGATGGAAACTCAAAGAAGCTCATCATGTGTGTGTGTGTGTGTGTCCCACTACACAACTTGAAATCTAGTGTTGCTTTGTCTATGTCCTTGTAACTTAGTGGTTCAACAAAAAAAATTGATAGAATAAGTACCAGGCTTAAAAACAGTGCTGGGGTCAATTCATTTAACTAAAAACTCTTCAAGGCAGTGCCCCAGCATAGCCACAGTCTAATGACCAAAACAAGTGAAAGATAAAAGATCTTAGATGCCAAATCGATTTGCACCTGCCTGAGCCCCTCTGTAGGCAACTCAATGTTTATTGTCTCAGTTTTACCTTCAGTTTACGTTTTTTTCAGTCCTACAGTTTTCTTTACCTATTTTATTCCACAGCAAGAAAGACGTCTGGATCTTGTAACCATCACACATCCAACTAATTTAAAGAAACCTCAGAAACAAAGGATGGTATTTATTACCGCTCGTGTCCATCCAGGAGAAACACCATCATCATTTGTTTGTCAAGGTAAATGTCACTTACCTAACTTTATGTTTTCTCATCCTTTCCTATTGTCGTACTTTATCAACTCCTTTTATTATTATCATCATTAATGAAGGAGTTGGATAATGCATTTATAGAATGGGGTTATATGTTTAAAATCTCAGTTTAGGCCTGTAAGCTTATATAATTGCTGTTTGCTCTCATAAATTACAATATAAATAGCAAAGCTAAAAATATTCTAGTAATTCATTATCACAAAAAAAAAAAAATTATAATTGGTATGAAAACTGGATTACTTTTTATGTGAAGGTATCTAGATTTCATCTGTCTATTATCTAATTAATAAATTGATCATCAGATCTAATTTCTCTCTATCAGATTCATTAAAAATATTTTTATGAAATAACTTTCACTATTTGACTTTATGGTCTCATTTGAGAAGTATTTTTTCTTTTATGATAACATTAGATTCCTCAAGACAAATTTAAGACATATCGTAACTTTTTCTGCTCATAGCTAAAATATACCTGTTAAGCTTCCGCTTGTCATTGTAAAGATATATTCTGACATTCTTTCCTCATAACTAAAGCAAATGTTCATTTTCTTTTCTTGTAACTATTTTACATCAGCTTCCTCGTCTCACAGCTAAGACAAATCTCTTTATCTTTAAGCAACAAATAATTCTAATACCTCAAAGTTCAAATGTGAAGTGCTATAAAGTATTTTAATGGAGAGATAATAATAATTTCTTGTGACTAAGCCAGTTTTCCTAAGAGAAGGTGTGTAGATTGAATAAAATCCAGTGTTCAGTGTTTTATTTATTTTATGGAGTGTTCGATGATGGAAGACAAAGTCACCTGAAGCAGGAGTGGAACTAAGAACACAGAATGATAAGGAGGAAGCATTGTGATTTAGCACCACACCGTTTCTTTCTATTTATCATATTAACTATAACACTATGTAGTCTTCCAGGCATAAAAGACAATAATGGCATTCCTCAGTTTATTACCCAAATTGTCTGCAAAATTATGGGCATAATACTATGCAAGTAATTAACAAATACTGCTCATTGATGACTCCTGTTCCTATAATTTAGTCACATCTGTTTGTTTCTTCACAATTTTGTAGGACTATTGACCTACATATGTTGTTGAAGCAAATCAATTTTAAATGATAGTCACAAATAACTATGTTATTGTAGGAAACAGCCATGGGGATTTGACCACAATATCTTTGAGTTGCCCTACCTACAAATATAGAAACTGCTGTATCTGTATGTATTTATACTATAAACATAATTGATATCTCATAAGTTATAATGCTGCAGCCAGAAACAGATATATTTACAATGCAAAACTGGTTCCATTCAATAATATTGATAATATTAAATTATCTGGCAAATAATTTGTAAGAACATTCTAATAAAACTCATTCTGACTCTATCCTGCACCATAAAACCAAGCGCATAAATAGAGGTGACACAGATAATAATGATTTACCCACTCATTTCTATGTTTGTGTCTGTATGTTTAACATAAAAGTCAAACTGTTGGTCAACAACATAGAGTTTACTAAACATTTATATCTGTACAGAGAATCTCTTACCAAATATCATTGCTGGAATTATTATTCTTTTCCATCCTAACACTGCATTATGATTATTATTTCTATAGTTGTTGTTGTTGCTACTATTAAAGTGGTAAGGTGGCAGACTCAGTAGAGCATTGCAAAACATGCTTTGTGGTGTTTGTTCTAGCTCTTTATTTATGAAGTTCAAATCCTGCTGAGGTCAATTTTGCCTTTCGTTCATTCAGGGTCAATAACATAAAGTACCAGTGAATTAGAAGCGTTGATGTAACTGATTTTCCTCACTCCTCAAAATTGCTGACCATCTTCAAAAATGTGGAATTGTTATTCCAATTATTGGATTGATGGAACCATTAGGCAGTGAAACATGAGCTGTGACTGCCAAGGACATGCTTGGGCTTGAAAGAAATGAAGCTTCACTGGATGTGCAATGTCAGCATGCATGTATGACAGAGTGTAAGCATCTTGAAAGAAAAGATAGGCATAAGAATGGAGGCACATGGCCTAGTGGTTAGAGCAGCAGACTTGCAGTTGAGGGATCATGGGTTTGAATCTCAGACCGGGCAACGTGTGTGTTTATGAGCGAAACACCTAAGCCCCACGTGGCTCCGGCAGAAGGTAATGGCTAACTTCTGCTGACTCTTTCGCCACAACTTTCTCTCATTCTTTCCTCCTGCATCTTGCAGCTCACCTGTGATGGAACGGCTTCCTGTCCAGGTGGGGAACCTATACGCCAAGGAAACCGGGAAACTGGCCCTTATGAGCCAAGTGTGGCTCGAGAAGGAAAAAACATAGGCATAAGAAGCCTCAGATGTGGTGTGCAAGGGAGACGACTGCTCTGGTATGGTCATGCGATGCATATGGATGAGGACAGCTGTGTAAAGAAGTGCTATGGAGGGAACCTGTGGAAGAGGTAAATCCAGGAAGACATGAGATGAGGTGGTGAAACATGATCTTCAAATGTTGGGCCTCACAGAGGCAATGACTAGTGATCCTGACCTTTGGCAATATGCCGTGTTCGAGAAGCCCTGTCAAGCCAAGTGAAATCGTAATCATGGCAAATGCTGGTGTCACATGACTGGAACCCATGCCAGTGGCATGTAAGAGCTCTCATTACACTCTTGGAGTGGTTGGCATTAGGAAGGGCATCCAGTCATAGAAACCCTGCCAAAGCAGACTGGTGTCTGATGCAGCCCCTCAGCTTTCCAGCTCTGGTCAAACCGTTCAACCCTTGCCAGCATGGATAACAGATGTTTGATGATGATAATGATGATGACGATGAGGTGGATGAAGATGATGATGATGATGATTAGAACATTAAAAAACAAAAATGCTTTGCAAATATTCTGAGTTCAAATCCTGCTAGAATCAAATTACTAGATTGTACCCTATCAAGTACCATTACTCCAGAGTCTTTTGGAAGAATCTTTTTTGGCCTACTTTATTAATGATTGCACAGATATGGCACTGCCTTTCGCTTCTGGCTTCTTTTCTTAAACAATGAGAATATGATACGCTTGTGGCAAAAATCACGTGGGGAGCAAAGAACATGAAGAAGACCAGTGACAGTTGTACAATAATGAATGCTGGAAATTTTAACAAAGCACTGACAACTGCAACACTCAAAAAGTCCACCCACCAAGAATTGCCTTTACCACAGCAAAAACAAAACAAATTGAAACATCAGCAAGTAAACTAAATAATCAACAAAAGCAAAATCTTTCCGCAACATAGCAGAATGATAAACAATATAAATTATTAATAGCAGGAGTGGCTGTGTGGTAAGTAGCTTGCTTACAAACCACATGGTTCCAGGTTCAGTCCCACTGCATGGCACCTTAGGCAAGTGTCTTCAACTATAGCCTCGGGCCAACCAAAGCCTTGTGAGTGGATTTGTTAGACAGAAACTGAAAGAAGCCTGTCGTATATATGTATGTGTATATATATGTGTGTGTTTGTGTGTCTGTGTTTGTCCCCCCAACATCGCTTGACAACTGATGCTGGTGTGTTTATGTCCCCGTAATTTAGCGGTTCGGTAAAAGAGACCAATAGAATAAGTACCAGGCTTACAAAGAATAAGTCCTGGGGTTGATTTGCTCGACTAAAGGCAGTGCTCTAGCATGGCCGCAGTCAAATGACTGAAACAAGTAAAAGAGTAAAGCCAAAATTAATAATGCTCTTTTCTTAAATTGGTGTCAGGCCAGAAAATTATTGTGCCTATAGTGCAATTTGAACTCAGAATGTTAAGGGTTGTTATCAAATACTGTGAAATATCAATGAATTAGAATTTGCACATTAATCAGAAGAAAATATTGAAGATTGAAAAAAAATGAAAAATATTAAGTTTCGCATCTTAGTTTGTTAAGAAGTTGATAAAATATTTTAGAATGAAAGTGAAAGTAAATTCTTATATTGAACATTGTTGTTGCTGTTGTTACTATTGATGTTGCTGCTTTTCTGTGGAGATGGGTAGGGTTTGCTTAATATTCTTTATGAAAAATTTAGGAGAAAAAAATGTTTTAAGTAAATTTCCAATTCCCAATGTGAGTTAGCTGCCATTAAAATATGTTAAGTGTAGCATGGAGAAATGAATTTGTAATTTCTATAAAAGTTTATTGACTTTACAAAAACCTGAATATAACTTTGTAAACAGTGTTGTCATCTATTGACTGAGCTGTTTTTTTTTAACCCCTTACATACCCCAACCTTCTCTATGTCTGTCTCTACTGATTTTCTTACTTTGGAAATTTGTACACACACAAATAAATTAAGATATTTTTTCAATAGAAAGAAAAAGATTATTTTATCATTTTCTTTATTATATATATATATATATATATATATATATATATATATATATATATTAGATTGTAAATTTTTGTTATATTTTTAAAACTAAGTGTAAACTTTATCATTTCTCAGGTGACTAAGTAGTGTTAGTTAGATCTATTATAAAATGCACAGTTCACCAGTTCAGTGAAGTTCTAATTCACTCTCGGCCTTTTGATAAATTTTCCACTAATCCTGATCACATTCGTTTTTGAATACTCCGGAAAACCAAGTGG
This sequence comes from Octopus sinensis, assembly GCF_006345805.1. Taxonomy (NCBI): domain Eukaryota; kingdom Metazoa; phylum Mollusca; class Cephalopoda; order Octopoda; family Octopodidae; genus Octopus; species Octopus sinensis. Next base: position 100,925,210 of record NC_043005.1, on the reverse strand, counting down.
ACTGAATAATTCATTAAAGTGTTATTAACAATGTTATTGTTTGTTTTGTTTTGTTCTGACTTTTTAGTTAAAGGAATAAACACTGAGAAATTCTGTAGTATTTTTAAATAATAATAATAATAATTTTTTGTCTTTTATTATTATTATTATTATTATTATTATTACTACTACTACTTTATTTTCGTATAGTTCCAAGGAGATTTAAGACCTAAATTTAATAGAGAGAATAATGGTGTGTTTGATTAATATTGAAAAGAGTTTTGTGAATAAACGTCTGATCAGCTCTAATTTAAATAGAAAACCAAAAAGAACCAACTCTTTTTTTGTGTTTCTATTTTGATTGTTTCAGTTTTGGCATTTCTTGTTGAACTTCGTCAAAAACTAAAACTGGAAAAAAACAAAACAAAACAAAAAACGCTTCACCAGTGACAGAAGAATATTCTGTTTCAGATAGAATTAAGGACAATGCTGAGAGTTGTTGTTGTTCTGGTTGTTATTGGTGGCAGTGGTATGAGTGTGTGTGGAATGGTGGAATGGTGAGGTTAGTTAGATTTAACCCTTTAGCATTTAAACGGATCATATATGGTCAAATTATTCTACCTGTTTTATGTCCAAACTGGTCGGATCTGGCCTCTCACACCGAACCTACAATGTCATTCTAAAAGTAAACAATCATATTATCAAAATCTGAAAGAGACAAGATAATGCTCAATTAATTTAAAACAATATGAATTAATATAGGAGTGGCTGTGAGGTAAGTAGCTAGCTTATGAACCACATGGCTCTGGGTTCAGTCCCACTGCATGGTACCTTGGGCAAGTGTCTTCTACTATAGCTTCGGGCCGACCAAAGCCTTGTGACTGGATTTGGTAGATGGAAACTGAAAGAAGCCCGTCGTATATATGTGTGTGTGTATGTGTGTGTGTGTATATGTTTGCATGTCTGTGTTTGTCCCCAAACATCGCTTGACAACCGATGCTGGTGTGTTTACTTCCTCATAACTTAGCGGTTCAGCAAAGGAGCCCAATAGAATAAGCACTAGGCCTACAAAGAATAAGTCCTGGGGTCGATTTGCTCTACTAAAGGCGGTGCTCCAGCATGGCCACAGTCAAATGACTGAAACAAATAAAAGAGTAAAAGAATAATAAGCATCACATTTGACAGAAATAATCTGAATTCTAAAGAATTAATACCTTTCATTTTGAAAAAAATTGTAAATTTTGTAAAATACTTGTGTTTTGGTAATTTGGTCTTCTTCCACCTCCTCTCTTCTTCTCCTCTTCCTCCTCCTCCTCCTTCTTCTTCCATTATTTCACTCTCCTACATAGAAGCCTGTCATAGTTGTAATATCTTGTTTTGAATAGTGTCTTCTTGTTTCCCTTGATACCAACACCTCCTTGTCCAAGGAAATGCGAATCTGCATATTTGCCTGACCAAGTAAAAGTGTGGTAAATGATAGCTTCAGTTATTGAGCTCATGTGCATGTGTGATGTGCTGCATTATATCACAAAGGTTTTTTTTTTATTTCAAGTTACATTTATATTGACATGACATCATTTAAGAAATTGAATGGCTGTGAAGAAATAGAACTAATTCTTTATTCAAAACTAAAACTAAAAAAATACTCCAGATACGATGAAAATGTTTATGAGGAGGGGGAATTTGTTTCTGATGATTTGATGATAAATAAGAATGAAACACATCAGAAAGAGATGAAACACGGAAAGAAAGTGCTGCAGCCATTTTTTGACTTAAACAAAGGAAAAACCCAGCAAAGGCTAGTGATGGGAATAAGAAAACTTTTAGCCTTGGGCTGACCAAAGCCTTGTGACTTCATGGCAAATGTAGGGGTTCAAGATGAGGATTTGAATACGAATTCAACATTATATGGATGTTTGTAAGAATTTCTTACACAGGATCCAATACAAAACATTACACATGGATGTGTGTCGGTGTTTGTCCCCACACCACCCACTGTTCGTCAACCGGTGTTAGCGTGTTTATGTCCTTGTAACTTAGCAGTTCAGCAACAGGGACCACTAGAATAAGTGCCAGGCTTGGAAAAAAGTACTGGGGTCAATTCATCCAACTGAAAAATTCCTCAAACATGTGCCCCAGTAGCAGCAGTTTAATGAGTGAAACAAGTAAGCAAAGTGTATTTGTGACATACATTTTTATAACGTTCTTTTAAAGACTGGTCCATTAGTGGCAGAGCAGAAAATAAAATATTATATGGGGTTACAGTAGGATAGTGGAGGCACATAGCCTAGTGGTTAGAGCAGCGGACTCGTGGTCAAGGGATCGCGTGTTCGAATCTTGGACTGGGTGATGTGTATGTTTATGAGCGAAACACCTAAGTTCCACGCGGCTCCGGTAGAAAGTAATGGTGAACTTCTATTGACTCTTTCACCACAACTTTCTCTCACTCTTTCCTCCTGCATCTTGCAGCTTACCTCCGACGGACCGGCATCCCATCCAGGTGGGGAACCTATACGCCAATGAAACTGGGAAACTGGCCCTATGAGCCAGTCATGGTTCGAGAATGAACAAACAAACAGTAGGATAACAAATCCAAATAGATTCAACATCCCCCAAACATTGGAAAGTGGAGTTCTGGCAAAAATATTTAACCAATAGGCAGACTGTTTCCTCCTTTTCATCATCAGCATCTGTGTTACCATTTTTGTTTTTCTTGTCATTCTCAAACATTGTAATCATTATACCAGTAATTACTGTTTAAATATGGTCAATAGGAATTGTAGTTTCTTTGTCATGTGGCTAATAATCTTTCAGAACTAATTTCTTTTAAGTTAAAATATAATGTGGATCTCACTGTATACCTTGATTGTGACTATTTATATAGATATATATGAATATCCACACATATGCATGTATGTATGTATGTATGTATATCAGGTTGGCAACTAAGTTAGTTCCCACCATTTTTTTAGATTTAAAATTTTTTTGAAAGGCTTAATAAAAAGTAACAACTAATTAATCAATAATGTATTCACCCTAGTTGTTTACTACTTCTTCCTAACGTTCAACAAGATTTTCAATACCTCGCTGGTAGAAATCAGGCGATTTTGACTCGAAAAATTGATCCAACCAATCTCTCAATTCTGCATCAGTATTGAGCGAAACTCCACGCATAGCATTTGAAAGAGATCGAAAGAGGTAGAAATCTATTGATGCCAAATCAGGAGAGTATAGCGGGTGTGACAGCACTTCCCACCCATGCGTTTGGATGGCTTCCTTGGTCATATTGGCGATAGAGGGCGCATGTTGTCATGCAGTAGAAGAACTCCATGCTAATGATTATGTTTTTTTCTCTTGAATAGCCATGTTGAGTCATTCCATCTGTTGAATATAGAGTTCTGCGTTGACCGTTTGGTTCCGTTTAAGCAATTAGTAATGGATAATCCCTTTCCCAGTCCTACCATACGCACAACATCATTTTACACAGATGAAGATCTTGTTTCACGTGCAGTGTCGCTTGTTTATCAGGGCTAAGCCATTCCTTACGCTGCTTCGTATTGATGTACAAGCACCAGTTTTCGTTGCCAGTAACAATTCGGTAAAGAAATCGTTGCTTGTGATTTGTTGTCACTTAAAGCATGCAGAACCCATGCTCCATACTTCTGAACCTTTCCCATCGGTTGAAGATGCTTCTCTATAGCAGTGTGGGAGCATTCCATTTTCTCTGCCAGTTCCCTTGCTGTTTGACAAGAATTTTCGTGCAAAAGTTGGTTTAATCGCTCTTCATTGAACTCAACTGGACGACCAGGACGAAATGTGTCTTTGAGGTCAAAATTTCTATTTTTGAACTTGGCATACCAATCACAAGCGGTTCTTTCAGTGATGGCACCCTCTCCATACACAGCACAAATGTTGTGAGCAGCTTTTGCAGCCTTAGAACCTTGATTAAAAGCAAAAAGAAGGAGGTGCTGAAATCATCGTTTTTCTTAACTTGACATTTCATTTTAATGATCTGAAAATAAACAAAAATTAACTGAAATTAACTAGAAAAAAAAAAAAAAAGATTCCAAAATGATTCAAAAATAGAATTCTTGAAAAAAATAGATTCCAAAATTTAAAAACACAATAAATTCCAAAATTTTAAAAAATGGCAGGAACTTAGTTGTCAACCCAATAGATATATATACACACAAGGAGGCGCTGAAAAGCTCCTGAATAGGGGTAAACGAAAATACAGGAGGATCAGTTGATTATGATTTTATTCAACATATTCCCCTCTCACATTCACACACTTGTTGCAGCAGTCCTTCAGTTTTTCTAAGCCCTGTAAAAGAACTCTAAAGGTTGAGCCTCCAACCAAGCCTTTCGCCATACCCTTAAAGCTAGGAACTTTTCACCCTGCCCTCATATGTGTGTGTACACATACACACACACACATGCATTTTATATATTGATAAAATAAATATTTCATATCTGTCATTCATTTCTGAGTGTAGATCATGAAACAAATGTTTTCAATTGTAGAATGGTTTCTCTGAATAGCTTCCAGAGTTTACTGGCATTTTATGTATGTGAATCCCATATGACTCATGATGTGCACGCAAACACACAGACATTCACACATACACAAACACACACACACACACATTCACATTCACGCACATGTATAAACATGTGCATGCACATACATCTTTATACATGCACACACATGTGTGAACACACAGACACACACACACACTAACACATACCACCTACATACACAGAGATCCGAACCTCTAACCTTTTCATCAATAACAAAGCACTTTCAAACAGTCAATGTCCCTTCCAAGGTCCATTACCTTAATTTTTTGGACCCCCCCATTCCCTTCCATGTCTCCCTGCAAGTATATATTTGCTTCCATATTCACTGCAGTAGCTTTATTATCTTCCTTCATCCGCCTGGTAGGAGAAAAATCTCTGGAGACAAAAGCAATGACAATTCATCTGTCACACAACACTGTTAGACAACTCAGGGACATGAACGAGACACTCGGATCAATAAATGCTTCAGAGCTGACCCAGTTGTTACAGGTGTTAGTTAAATATTCATTATTAAACTTTGTGATCATTATTACATGTTCACTGAGTAAAGCACAAAATGGAACGGAATTCATTCATGCTTATTCTTTCACTATTCAAAACTGGTAAATAATTCCAAGAACTTTTAGAAGAGTTGGCAAAGTTGACCAACTGTGAACAAAATTCCATTGAATTCAATTGAGATTATTGATCTGTATTGAATGCCATGTAAAAGACAACAGCTACATGAAGTCTGGTAGAAGACACAAGAGGGAAAACGGTAAATGAATAAATAATGTACAATAATGTCTTTGATGCTGCTGTAGCTGCATGGCTCTGAGTTTTCATAGTCAGCAGCCTGTGAGGGTTTGGTGTAGAACAACGGTCTTAACAGTGAGGTATAAACTTTCAGAGTAGAATACAACAAACTGAATGGCAACAACTCTCTATTTTGAAGGGTTCTGTTGTAATAACAGTCTGTCTTTTACATTACACTAGCAGCTAAGACCGGTTTCATCCGGTCTGTTTGGATGATGTGGCTGTGATCGTTTTCAGTTAGGCATAATCTATAACAGCTTTTCTCAACCTTATCATTTCGGGTCCCCTGTTTCGATTGGAGCCTCCAGCTGTATGAAAATTTCCTGGCCCCACCCCGTCAGAAAACAGCTTCTAAGCAACTGGTTGCTTTAATGGCAGAAGAAAGAGGGGAATTCCATTAGAAAAAGTTTTAATCGATTTTCTCGGTAAGTATAGGGGCTAAGTAAAAAATACAAACTGCATTCCAATCTATGCACCCATCTCCACATGTGTGCCATTCTTCACGTGAAGCCACCCAGCAGTTTGGCTGTGAACCTCAAGACAAGAAAGAATACGATTGCCCACGTCCAATTTATATTATAGATTAAAAATGTAGATTTAATTATTTCCATTGTCTTCAGCATCCAGTTTAATGATGTTAGTGTTAAATGGGATGATTAAGAGAAAAATTAGTGGTTAGTGTTAAATGGGATGATTAAGAGAAAAATTAGTGGTTAGTGTTAAATGGGATGATTAAGAGAAAAATTAGTGGTTAGTGTTAAATGGGATGATTAAGAGAAAAATTAGTGGTTAGTGTTAAATGGGATGATTAAGAGAAAAATTAGTGGTTAGTGTTAAATGGGATGATTAAGAGAAAAATAGTGGTTAGTGTTAAATGGGATGATTAAGAGAAAAATTAGTGGTTAGTGTTAAATGGGATGATTAAGAGAAAAATTAGTGGTTAGTGTTAAATGGGATGATTAAGAGAAAAATTAGTGGTTAGTGTTAAATGGGATGATTAAGAGAAAAATTAGTGGTTAGTGTTAAATGGGATGATTAAGAGAAAAATTAGTGGTTAGTTAACGTTATTTCTTGTTCAACTCTTTCGCACTCAGAAAGCGTCTTCAAGTGTAAAGCTTTCATTGTACATTATCGTTTTGTGTTGAGATTTTGATGATGTACCTACTCTTTTACTTGTTTCAGTCATTTGACTGTGGCCATGCTGGAGCACCGCCTTTAGTAGAGCAAATCGACCCCAGGACTTATTCTTTGTAAGCCTAGTACTTTTTCTATTGGTCTTTTTTGCCGAACCACTAAGTTACGGGACGCAAACACACAAGCATCGGTTGTCAAGCGATGTTGGGGAGACAAACACAGACACACAAACATATACACACAGATACATACATACATATATATATATATATATATATATATATATATATATATATATATATATACACACATATATATATATATATATGCACACACATATATACAACAGGCTTCTTTTGGTTTCCATCTACCAAATCCACTCACAAGGCTTTGGTCGGCCCGAAGCTATGCTAGAAGACACTTGCCCAAAGTGCCATGCAGTGAGACTGAACCTGGGACCATGTGGATGGTAAGCAAGCTACTTACCACACAGCCACTCCTACGCCTAATTGTTTATTTTTAGTATGGCATTGTAAGGTAGGTGTGAGAGGTTGAATACGGCCAATTTAAACATAAAACGGGTATAATATTCGGGCTGGATATAGCCAGTTTAAATACTAAGGGTTAAAACAAGCAAGGGTCTATAATCTTTACTTTTTTAATGTTAATACTGTACCCTGCACATATCTATTCGCCCTTCACTCTAGCATCTTTACAGTCTCTCCAAACCTACCTTTCGCTGTGCTAAAGTTGATGATGGTAGCCTTTAACTATTGTGACAAAGAGGAAAAGAGAGTTTCCAATGATAGGTCGGTTGTTTGATGTCCAGTTTGCATACCTGAAAAGAAGAGAATTGATACAGTCATTTGCTTATGGTCAAAGGGTTCTCACCTATGAGACCCTATGTCTATACCTCATCATCTCACAACCATGTGCAGCACTAACATAGTGTTAATCCCCTTCTAAACACAATTAAGGTTTTTTATGGTGTTTGTGACTGCCATGATTTTGGCAATCTTTGCAGGGGCTGGATATTATTCCAATCATTAACTAATTTGAAAATAAATTGGGTGTATTTTATCATTCCACCCATATTTTTCTGACAGAACTGAAGGGTCCTTACTACTCTCTGTCAGCTTTTATTCCGTATTATTGCAGTCCTCAATATATTGCTTTTACTGTGGTTTCTGGTTCTCGTGTTTCTTCCGTTTACAAATTTATTCAGTGTTATTTTCTCCTAGGTGCATCACCTTAATTATGGTTGAGTGGCAATATCTTTCCACTATGCTGCAAACAAAACATGTAGTATGGAAGTACAAAGTTGGTGAGGAGACAGAAGACTGGTGGGGGTTTGAGGGAATCGGAATTCCAAGACTGGTCATATCTCAGGTAGTAAGGTAATATCACATCTTGTCACGCTGGGCGAAATTACACCAGGTGAAATTATCAGGCGAAATGCTTAGCGGTATTTCATCTGCTGCTATGTTCTGAGTTCAAATTCAGCTGGGGTCGACTTTGCTCTTCATCCTTTCGGGGTCGATTAAATAAGTACCAGTTATGCACTGGGGTCGATGTAATTGACTTAATCTGTTTGTCTGTTCTTATTTGTCCTCTCTATGTTTAGTCCCTTGTGGACAATAAAGAAATAAATATCACATCTTTTCATGATGTAGGCATGGGAAAGATGTTGTGTGTGTGTGGGGGGGAGGTCATACAGGGTTGGCCAAAAGTCACCCGACAATAAATTAAAATTCCATAAATACTATCTGTAATTCTGTTTTGGCTCAAATAGAAAAAAGGCATCGCTCAAGAAAGGCTTCACTTTGAACAATTTTCATGATGTATTTAGATGCTTTCATTAAATTCATACAGTCGTTAAACCTAAATAAATCTCGGAATTAGATCCCAAATCAGTTTTGGGATTTAAAAGACCACAATGAACAATTTCATTTAGAATGGTTGATTCTCTCAATTTCGATACCATATGACAAAGGCAAGAAATTCTGTCTTCTCTGCAATTCTGAGCTATTTTTCATTATTTTTTCTAAAAATACTCTAGTAAACACGGTTATAGAGCGAGCATACAGATGTAAGCATTGGCAAAAACATACATTTAGTGCATATAAGTAGTCTCTATCATTATATATAATTTAAACTTTAATTTCCTTTATATTTAACATTCACTATTAATATCCCTACTCTTTCTGTTAGCTACTTATGACGTTATATCATATAACATTTTTTTAAACAATATTAATAGCGTTCTGTCTATCGCTATACAAATCTATCATTTTTTGCTAAAATTTCGTATTGACGAGTTTTGTTTTTTTCACTTTCCTGAGGAGAAGATTGCATTGTTTATACCTTTTATTCTTTTGAATAGTATCAGTGGAATTTTCGAAACATGTGTCGAAAGTAAAAATATTTGATTACACTTGCGTTAACTCCATTTTTTTATTCATATATATATATATATATATATATGAACACCATGCATCTATTTCCAAGTAAGGTTATCTTAATAATTTTGATGCAACTCTACCCTGTACTGTTCTCTCTCCCCTCCTTTCATTTTCTCTCTTCCTTTCTCTAATTCTTTTTTTCTCCCCTTCAAGGGCACTGTTTATCCTTCTGACTAGAAGAGAGGGAAAAAAGGGCTTTTCTTACTATAAGTACAAAACCAGAAATTTTGATGGAGCTGGGCTAGTCAATTATATCAACCCCAGGATTCAACTGGTACTTATTTCATGAAATCCAAAAGAACGAAAGGCAAAAATAGACCTCAATAGAATTTGAAATCAGAACATAGTGCCACTAACCGTTTTTTCCAGTGCAGGAATGATTCTGTCTGCTTGCTGCTTGCCACCCTAAAAAGGCTTTTAGTAACCCTTTGTGCCATAGGTACATAGCCTGAAATTTTATGGGGAGTGGTCTAGTTGATTACATTGACCATAATACTTGACTGGTACTTATTTTACCAACCCTAAATCAATAAAAGGCAAAACTGCCCACAGCAGAATTTGATCTCAGAACATAAAGGCAGATGAACTACTGCTAAACGTGTTATCTGGCATATTAATGACTCTGCCAGCTCACCATCTTAAAAGGCTTTAAATAACATCACCCAATTTCACTAGTATCTTTCCAACATTTAATTATAGCAGCATAATGTTGAAAACATGTAGCAGTTTACTTATTGCTACTCTGTTTTTGCTCTACTTAATTTGAACACCAGGAAATGGATGAAAAAATATACAATAATTGTCAGTGAAAAATATTTGTAAACATTTTCTACCATCTTATAAATATCCAGAAAGTTTTTTCCATTTTTGTGCTCTATTTGTTTAATGTCTTTCTGTTAGACTATAATTTCATCCATTTGTCATCTCAGCTTTTACTATGAATGTTACTGTACATAATGTTATATTCACTTAGATGGATTTTATCCAAACATTGTTATTGTGCAAGTAATTTCCTTTTTCTTCACTTCTACCATCATTTCTCCACAGATTTCTATTGTAGCTGAATTTGTACTTCTATATAAGATTGCAAGACAGTACCCATTAACACAGTATAACCCTTTACAATGTGTACATAACACACACAAACTCACGTGCACATCAAATCTCTCAGTCACTCTTTCCCAAACACTTTCCACCTAGAACTGAGCTTACTGTTAGCAATAGCTATTATTTGATATTTTTCCTAAAACTTTCCATTTTCTTTACATCTTTTATTTGTCCCAGTAAAATATCATTTTGAAATAATTTTATTGGCTTCTTGGAGAAATCCAAAAGATATTGGTTACATACCATTTGCAGGGAAATAAACTTCAGCTTAGCTACTTGAAGATTATTATTTTGCAAACTTTCAGTCACGATAATGTGAATGCCACATTCATCGTTGGTTGTTCTTCGATGATGTATTCAAGTGTAAGTCAGTCACATTTAGACCAAACATTATTTGCAGTGTGTAGAAAAGCATATAGTGTAATGTGATATTCAGATATGCAGATAGTCTAAAACTAATATCAAACACCTATTGTTGTAACCTCTGTTAATCCTTGCTGATTTCATCAATGCTATTATTCTATTAGACTTTGGGAAATAACTTTTAATCCATTGTGAAGCGAAGTTATTCAATCTGTGTCGTGAAAGCCAGTTTTTATTATTCTTCCATATGTATCCTCGTGTAATATACAGGGAAAGTTAAGTTGCTGGAATATTGCCTTCATGATTTTGAATTCAAACCTGGTCATAGCCATTGTGTTGGGACCTGAGATAGGAGCTCCTAACTCTGTAGAGCTTATTTTTCTTGCTTAAACAGTGTCCATTACACCTTCATACCTATTTCTTTACTACCCATAAGGGGCTAAACACAGAGGGGACAAACAAGGACAGACAAACAGATTAAGTCGATTATATCGACCCCAGTGCGTAACTGGTACTTATTTAATCGACCTCGAAAGGATGAAAAGCAAGGTCGACCTTGGTGGAATTTGAACTCAGAACGTAGCGGCAGACGAAATACTGCTGAGCATTTCGCCCGGCATGCTAACGTTTCTGCCAGCTCGCTGCCTTTAGGTGTTTAAGCACACACTCACACAAACTATTGTAATCTATTCTCTCTCATTCAAATGCTAACCCATCCTGTTTTTCTCCCTGTCTCTGAGTATATACAAATATAATCAAACCTGATAAACAGCTCCTAGTGAGCTACATATGTGACCTTTTTTAAGTTTCTAGTGGAAGCCATCTTTATTTTTAGTGCTCATCTCATTACAAAAAGGCATCAAGATCACACAGTAAACATTCCTTCACTCTGCTTTAGTCCACAATTGTATTCAATCCATGTTAGGTTATCAAATATATTTCTTTACTACCCACAAGGGGCTAAACACAGAGGGGACAAACAAGGACAGACAAACGGATTAAGTCGATTCCATTGATCCCAGTGCGTAACTGGTACTTAATTTATCGACCCTGAAAGTATGAAAAGCAAAGTCGACCTCGGCAGAATTTGAACTCAGAACGTAATGGCAGACGAAATACGGCTATGCATTTCGCCCAGCATGCTAACGTTTCTGCCAGCTCGCTGCCTAATGTTAGATTATCAAATAGTTAACCCACACCATAACACAATGTACATCAAAGCATAGTAAATGAATGACAGAACATTATTTGAAAAGAGGATTCAGTTAGTCTCTTGAACTGCAATAAACATTCTTTTGATGTGCAAACCAATCCTCAAGGTACAGTCTGCCATCATTCACCAGTGAAGAATGGTTTGGTAAAAGGCACCATGGTTTGACTAAGTGTTTTAGATGCCTATGTAGTCACAGCAGACAGAGGCCATCTTTCCCACCTAAACTTAACCTTGTGAAACATCCAGGATGTGACAGCTGGAGACAGGGCAGCACCAGCATCCAGCTGGTAAATATTTTAGCTGCATTTGGCAATGTAAAGTGAAATGCTTTGCTCAAAGACACTATGCACAACTCAGTCCGGGAATTGGACCCATAACTTTATGATCAAACACCCTAATCACTCGGCCATATGCTTTCACAAACCAACATGCATTCCAGAAATATCTATGCTTGTTTCCTTTATCATAAAGTCCCATCTCATCACATTAGGTACACAGGCCAGTCATAATACTATTTACTCTAGTGAAGTTCCATAAGTATTTTCAAGTTACAGTTATTTATTGATTGCAGACGTCTTCAGATTTCTGATTCATCTAAAAGATGTTGCTATTATCTTGGAAAACCATTGGATAAATAATATATATAAAGTACCTTTGTAGAATGGCTACTGTCGATGAAGTGTCATTAACTCACCTATTTCTTTACTACCCACAAGGGGCTAAACACAGAGAGGACAAACAAGGACAGACAAACGGATTAAGTCGATTCCATCGACCCCAGTGTGTAATTAGTACTTAATTTATCGACCCTGAAAGGATGAAATGCAAAGTTGACCTTTGAAAGGCAAAGTCGACATTTGAACTCAGAATGTAACGGCAGACGAAATACAGCTACGCATTTCGCCCGGCTTTCTAACGATTCTGCCAGCTCGCTGCCCTTATTGACTCACCTACCTGAGCAGTGTCCTGCAGCTCATTGCCTATAGCATTCATGAGCTAACTGCTACCCACAGGACTTTCTAAATGGTATGCCTAATGGAAAATTACCTTGAATGATTTTAGTAGTGCAGCCTACCTGATGAGTCGTATTTCATGTGGTGTGCTTCTTCAAAAGAGTTGTTCACACCTGGTACAAAGACAATCAATGATTAAAAAAACAGGATATTTTTGCTTGTATTTTGTTTCTTTTATCTTTTATTTGTTTCAGTCATCAGACTGTGGCCAAGCTGGAGCACCACCTTGAAGAGCTTTTAGTTGAATGAATTGACCCCATTGCTTATTTTATTTTCGTTTAAACCTGATACTTATTCTATCAGTATCTTTTGTCAAACCACTAAGTTACAGGGATGTAAATGCACCAACACCAATTGGTGCAAGTGGTGATGGAGGACAAATACATGCACAAAGACACACACACACACACACACACACATATGTACACACACATGTGTACACAAATACATACATACATACATACGTACATACATACATGTATATATGTATGTGTGTATATAAATATATATATATAAATTTATGTAAATAAGGATAAGATCATTAATTTAAATACTGATCTTATCAGGTGACCAGCATGGGAATAAAAACCTTCAAAGGTAATAATTATTATTAAAATTATAATTTAGGGCATCTAAGAGATACCACCATGCTGGAAATAGCAGCCAAAGCTTGATCTAAAGCCACATTAAATGTTCAATACTGTATGAACATAATTTTATATATATATATATATATATATATATATATACAGCAGGCTTGTTTTCAGTTTCCGTCTACTAGATCCACTTACAAGGCTTTGGTTAGCCCAAGGCTATAGTAGAAGATACTTGCCCAAGGTGTCACACAGTGGGACAGAACGTGGAACCATGTAGTTACTAAGAAACATATTACCCCCACAGTCACACCTGCACTTATGTAAATATATTTTTTTAATTGACATCATAAATGTTCGTATAAAATATTCCACAAAAACAACAAAATGTTTATTACTTTTTAAATCGAATCCTTTCAAAAAGAAAGATTTTATTTGTATGCAAGAATATATTTTGGCTGCGAAATACTTGTTAGAGGAATGATAAAAGAATTACATTCATAATATTTTTTAATAAATTACTTCACTTGTCATCAATGCTTCACTGAATATTACCTGTTCATTTCAGAAATGTTAAAATTATAATTTTTTTTAGGAACTTTCTGTCAGAACTAGATTATATCCAAAATTCTGTGGAACAGAAAGGGGCAATGTGAAAGTCAGTTGCTTCTAACAGACAAATATCAGTGTTGAAATGAATCTCTCTACTTATTAAACTGTTTTATTTGTGGTTTTATGCTTGAATTTATGCATAACATGCGTAGGTGTGTGTATGCATATGTATGTAGCCATTCTTCCTGCACGGTTAATCGCCTGAAGCAATATCTGACATTCTGGGATGTTTTGTGTGGTCTGTGGTGATTTTAGGAATATTATTTATTGATAATATACCAAATACTTTAATATTATAATTTATAGCAACATATGAATTTCTAAGATATATTTAGGCGTTGGAAAGAAGTTGTGTGTGTCAATGAATGTAAAATTACAAGTGAAGAGTTAAAATCATCTTTATCTGTCTCCATCTATGATTGTTTATGAAAGACAAAATTATTCAGAAAGTGTTTTATATTCAGAATATATATTGTAGCCTACAGGATGGAACAGAAGGCTCCTCACTGTAACATTGTCTGAAACAATCTATTCTATATACAAGAGTTCAGCCAATATAGATTGAAATATTTGGCTAGATGTCAGATATCTGTTCATTTGTTTTTGCTTCTGTTTTTTTCAGCTCAGCATGGGTTAGATGAATACTTTACAGTTCTTCCCATCACTAATTCTTACCTGTTTTTCACTTAGGATATCTGTGCAAACAAAGCAGAGGATTTCTTAAAAGAAGTGACAACACCACCACTCATTGTTCACAACTTTTGTTGAGCATAAACATAAGCAAACACACAGATACACACATATACACATACATACACATATATGCATACATGTGTACATACATACAAAATACACACACACACACACACAAATGGGCTACTCTCAGTTTCCATCTACTAAATTCCCTTACAAGCCCTTGGTTGGCTAGGAGTTATAGCAGAAGATACTTGCCCAAGGTGTAGCATGCTGGGTCTGAACTAAGTAAAGTCATAAATCAAATGGATTCTATCACTGTGAAGGCTTTAAGTTAAACGAATCAACCCCTGGGCCTTTTTTCTTTTTAAGCCTGTTTCTTATTCTATCAGTTTATTTTGCCAAACTACTCAGTTATGGTATTATAATGGAAAGAAGGATTTTATGATACTTTTGGGGTATCTTCTTCCATTATAATTATTCTGTTGATTCAAGGAGCTGGAAATACGAAGAATGAAGCTCTCAGGCAGAGAAAATTTAATGAATGTTTATTCACAGGTGCTTCATACAAGGGGTTTGCTTTCAGTATCCATCTTCACAGCAGTGCATGGTTGGCTTTCTCTCCCATACACGTGAGGTTCAATAAACTCTGGAGACAATGCATGTTGTATCACAGTGGGACAAAAGTCTGCTGTGAGCTCCTGGCTTCGAAGTCTTGCTCAGCATCAGCATGAGAAGAAAAATGAGAGGGGAACATGTTGTCTTTTCCTTAAATAATGGTTGCAGGTGAGATCTCGTTTTTGTCTCGCATATGGCAAAGGTTGTAGGCGAGATCTCGCTGTTGCAAATGGCGCTGGCTTCTTTGTGCCTTGCTACAGTATCATAAACAAACCAACACTGGATGTCAAGAAATGGTTAAGGAGAGATACAAATACACACACACACACACACTCACACACACACACAAACGGACACACGGACACACACACATGTTTATATACAATGGGTTTCTTTCAGTTTCTGTCTACCAAATCTGCTCATAACGCTTTGGTCAGCCTGAGGCTATAGTAGAAAACACTTGCTGAAGTTACCATGCAGTGTGATTGAACCTGGAGCCATTTAGTTAGGAAGCAAGCTTCTTACCACAGATCCACACTTGAACCTGTATATGTATGTATGTGTGGTCATGCAGGTATCTAGACTCCCTCTTTGTTGTCAAATCTTTCCATCCTGCCCTCCACTTATCCTGCACTATCTCTGACACCTCTGTCTCCTTTCTTAACATTTTGGTCAACATGCATCACTCCACTCTCAGCACTTCCATCCACTACAAGCACACAGACTCACACTCATACCTCAACTTCTCCTCCTCCTACCCTAAACACACCAAGCTTTCCATCCCCTATTTCCAATTTCTCCGTCTAAGCAGGCACTGTAGTGACGACCATGACTTTGAGACTCAATCTCAACTCATGGCTCACCAGCCCTCTTCCACACGCGCATACATACTCTCTTATACACTCACACACGCACCTTCGTTTTGAGATCACCACTACCTTATTATCTCCCCTTCTTCCTAGCTCTCCTGTGTGACCTCCCTGTCCAGCATTCGCCATGATGGATCGCTAGCCACTACACATTCTTTATTTTCTCTCCTTGTTCCTTTCTGTGGAAGAGCGTGGGCTTGAAAAATTAAAGACTTTTTCATTTCCCGGGCATTAAACTAATACATCTATTTGTTGTCTACACCACCTGTCTTTGTCTTTTGTTTTTTCTTTGTGAATTCTCCCTATATATATAAATAAATAAATAAATAAATATATATATGTATGTATGTATGTATATTCTAAAACACATACATCTGAGACTGTCATAGGTCAAACAACACATTGAAATGTGACTCCCTTTTGGGAGAATTCTTCCCTGAAGAAATACCTAATTAATGAGTTTCAGTATGAGGATTTAGATTAAATTAATTTAATTTCTGTAATTGACCTAATTGGATATTGAAACAGCTGTAGGACTGGAATTTCATTATACGGATTTGAATATCTTTAAATAAACTGATGCCTGCATTTCAATTTCTCCATTTTCTTCCTTTTCTCATATATATAAGGCACCATTTGAGTGTGATCCTCACCAGTGTTGCCTTACTGGCACTTGTACCCGTACTAGTTGGGTGCCAAAAGGACCATCTGAGCCTGATCATTGCCAGAGCGGCTAACTGGCTTCCGTGTCGGTGGCACATAAAAGGCACCATTCGAGCGTGATCGTTACCAGTGTCGCCTTACTGGCACCTGTGCTGGTGGCATGTTTAAAAAGATTCGAGCGAGGTCGTTGCCAGTACCGCCTGACTGGCTCCCATGCCGGTGGCATGTAAAAAGCACCCACTACACTCTCAGAGTGGTTGGCATTAGGAAAGGCATCCAGCTGTAGAAACACTGCCAGATCAAGATTGGAGCCTGATGCAGCCATCTGGTTTGCCAGCCCTCAGTCAAAATCGTCCAACCCATGCTAGCATGGAAAGCAGACGTTAAACGATGATGATATATATATATATTTTATTTTATTTTATGTTTTTCTCCTTATTATCATATTTTATTCTATAGGTCATTTAAAACACTTATTTCTTAATATAACTCTATATTTCTGAGATGAGGAATTATGCATAATACTTAATTCTTATTTCTCTGCGCATAGGCGCAGGAGTGGCTGTGTGGTAAGTAGCTTCCTTACCAAACATATGGTTCCGGGTTCAGTCCCACCTTGGGTACCTTGGGCAAGTGTCTTCTACTATAGCCTCGGGCTGACCAAAGCCTTGTGTGTGGATTTGGTAGACGGAAACTGAAAGAAACCCGTCGTCTATATGTATATATATATATATTATATATATATATATATATATATATATATGTATGTATATGTTTGTGTGCCTGTGTTTTTCCCCCAACTTTGCTTGACAAACGATGTTGGTGTGTTTACATCCCCGTAACTTAGCAGTTCGGCAAAAGTGACCGATAGAATAAGTACTGGGCTTACAAAGAATAAGTCCTGGGGTCGATTTGCTTGACTAAAGGTGGTGCTCCAGCATGGCCACAGTCAAATGACTGAAACAAGTAAAAGAGTAAAAGAGTAAATATATATATATATATATATATATATATCACTATGACCATTATATTCTACTTTCATTCCCCACAAAACTTGAACCTGAAACCTCAACCTATGTATATGTAGCATAGTTTCGTTGCTTTCTGATTAATGTCTTTTTTGTTTGTTTTCTCTGACATTTATTTCTTATGATATCTTGTTAATGACTGTTATTGACTTAACTTTTAATTCAACTTAAATATAAATCCCCAGAACTACCATTCTTTGATTACTACGTTCCACTTCTTTATATATACATGCTTGGCAGGTGTGACTTAAAAATTATAACTATAAAACTATATAATAATAATAGCAATAATAATAATGATAATAATAATAATAATAATAATAATAATAGTGTAATCTGTTGTGTATATAGGAAACAGTGATGATGATGATAATAATAATAGTAGTAGTAGTAGTAGTAATAATAATAACAATAATAATAATAATGATAACAATAATCAACTAATAACAAGAAATTGATTGCTTTCTAGGTAATAATTATCCCTTTAATCACATTCTCTGTCATTCTGTGATAAATAACATCACTTGGTAATTACTGTAAATTATTTTTCATTTTGCTTGTTAATTTGTGTTTTTTTTTTCCACTTTTCAAATTTCGAATTCTATATTAATGAATAAAATATCAGACAGAACTTCTTGAATATGAAACACTAATTATGACAAATTTTTCCCATAAAAATATTTCTTTTACACCAATAATTTTTATCATTTTTTGGGGTACTTTTGTGTTTGTGTGTGTGTGTGTGGTGTGTGTGTGTGAGAATGTATGCATCATAAAATGATGAATTTTATTGTTTGTACAGTTCAATAAATATTTAGATATTTATAATGTAAAGTTAGATATACTATTTACCGTGGTGATTTTTCTTGTTATTGTTGTTGTTGCTGCTAATTTGGACTTAGACATTGGTGACTTCAATCAGAGACACTTTTGCTTACCAAAAAGCAAGGAAAAAAAAACAAAAAAAACAATTGGTCCAAGAATATTTGTTCACCCGATTCATCAGACATTATGAACAAGGTCCAAGTTTATATTTTATTTTACTTTTTATATGATCTTTCCGTTAATGTCAGACAGCGAAATGGTTTTATTTTTTTTTTTTTTTCTATGATTTTTATATTTATATTCATACGTTGGACATCATTTTACTTTCCCCCATAAAATTTTCATAATATTTTATGGAGTAAATTTTTCCTTTTCAAGTTTCAATTTTCAAAATTTATATATATTGACAGCGTTACATATGCGTGAGCAGGTTAGTGTGGTTTTCACTGCAAAATTACTTGAATGTGCACCATGATGGTCACTCTGAAGTACTTGATGATTATGGATATGGTTCTAGAAATTAGGAGGAATCAAGGCTTCTAGAGTTCTATGACGCAAATGAGCTAACTATTTGCAACATAAATTTTTAGGAAAACCATTAACTACTTTATTGCCTTCCAATCAAGTGAATATGGAAGCCAGACAGACAAATTGTTGTAAACACTAAGTCCTTTCCTGGTGAAAATGTATCGTCTA